>NC_087162.1:6597500-6605000 GCF_035594125.1 Scylla paramamosain | reverse complement strand
GTGCGAAGACAAGAAATGCTCATTATTTTTTTAAGAATTAATTTTAAAGGTACTGAAAATGAATGTGCTGGAGGAAAATGAAATACAAGATTGATTTATGATGTGTATGGGAAGAAAATGAACCGTCAGTGGAAGGAGAAACTGATCAATATTAGAAAGAAAAAAATATTGACGGTAAAACTGCAAGACAATATCGCGCAATGTGCAAAGTGGGCGTCGTAAAGCGACAAGTGGCGTCATAAAGCGAGAAGTGACGTCATAAAGCGTAAAGTAGTGCCGTAAAGTAACGCAAACAATCACTGTCACGTCACTGGACGGCATCTGAGAGTGTGATATAGTGACATGGTGATGAGGCAGTGAGTGACCAGATGACGCGTGTGACTTGAGAAGAAGGAAGCGTGAGGAGCGAGTGAGGGACTTTCCGAGCAGTTCCCAGCCGTTCTCATTAGCAGCACCAAAACGCAGTGACCGTCTCTTCAGTGTTACCGGAACCAAGCTTTATAGACTTATACTTCATGTTGCCACTCAGCGGAACAAGGTCTCCTCGTGGGCTTCTCCTCAGTGTTACTAGGACAAGTAGCACACCACATATCAGTGTTAACAATCACTCTACTCTGAGATAGGGCAAGTGTGTTCCAAGTGCCAGTTCTTGATAAGGGTATGAAGATTTCCGTGTGTGAGGGTCAGATGGAATAAAGTTAACGTGTCCAGTGCTGCCTGGGATTGATAGGCGTTTGTGTGTGACGAGAAGTGAGGCTTAGGATGAGAAGGTAGTGTGCGAGTGTTGCCAGGATGGATATGGATGTGATCACGGGTGCCAAACACTGAACATTCCTGATACGTAGAAAGCCATTCACCACCACCACCATCACCACTACCACCACCATACCACAGTAACACCATCACCAACACTGGTTATGCATACGGCCACTAACACAACCACAGCTTACAATGCAACAAGCACCATGAACACCATCCATCTACACACCTACTAGCGCCGCAGACCCGCCGACACCACCAGCGCCATCACCGCCACCACCACTCGGGGTAATCACAAAAGCCTTCCAGAAAACCCTCCAAGAAAACAAATGACTCTCGTCAGTCACTCCAGAAATGCCACGAAGAACACAGGATTTGCGAATGACTTTAGGATGCCGAGGAGGAGGAGGAGGAGGAGGAGGAAGAGGAGGAGGAGGAGGAGGAGGAGGAGGAGGAGGAGGAGGGAATAAGAAAAGGAGGCGGAAGGACAGAGGCACCCAACTATATTTTACATGTGACTCTGCGCTCCCGTCATCCAATTTTCTTCCTCCCCTTCCCCCGCATGGAAGAAAAAAAGAAGTGTGATTTTTTATATTCCAACGTGAACTCTGAAGGAATGGCTTAGCGGGGACACAAACGCACGCACGCATAAACACGCTTACTTACACACGCACACACATACACACGACACACACTGTCATCCCAAAAGTATTCTCTCTCTCTCTCTCTCTCTCTCTCTCTCTCTCTCTCTCTCTCTCTCTCTCTCTCTCTCTCTCTCTCTCTCTCTCTCTCTCTCTCTCTCTCTCTCTCTCTCTCTCTCTCTCTCTCTCTCTCTCACGCACACACCTTCCTCCACTACTCGCCCACCTGTCGACTCGAAGGAAAAGACTCAAAGGCTGAAATATTGAGGAACCAGACCCAATTCTGACGCTAGAGAGGAGGAGGTGAGACGTGAATGCATGGCGGGAGAAGCAGCAGAAGTAAGAGGAGAAGGAAGGAGGAAGAGGAGGAGGAGGAGGAAGAGGAGGAGGAATCGGACGAGAACGAGGACGAGGACGAGAGAGAGATGCGTCAGGCGCCTTGCTGTTTGCTTGGCATGTTTGTTTCCTTGTTTATACAGCTCTGTTCCCTTTGCTCTCACTTCCCTTTCCTTCTCCCTTTCTCTCTCTCTCTCTCTCTCTCTCTCTCTCTCTCTCTCTCTCTCTCTCTCTCTCTCTCTCTCTCTCTCTCTCTCTCTCTCTCTCTCTCCGTAAGCCTTCAGTAGAGTATGTATGAAAGGAATGATCAGTCGGTCTGCGCTCATTTAAAAATCTGCACAAATAGAACAGAGAGAGAGAGAGAGAGAGAGAGAGAGAGAGAGAGAGAGAGACTTTTCTGTCATTCACAATAAAATATTATCAAATGAACACACATTAGGAAAGTCGCTAAGAATTATGTGCAAGACCATCATGTGATTTATTAGAGTTTGGTCACGCAAAACAAACCGTCACTTTAGATTACCGTAAAAAAAAAAAAAGAGAAAATGGGAGTAATTCATCCAGCCAACACGACTTGGGGGGAGAGAGAGAGAGAGAGAGAGAGAGAGAGAGAGAGAGAGAGAGAGAGAGAGAGAGAGAGAGAATAAGCGCGGACGGGCTTGCCTGGTCATATTAAGTTTAGTGAAATTAATTATCTCCTGTCTGTCTCTCTGTCTCTCTCTCTCTCTCTCTCTCTCTCTCTCTCTCTCTCTCTCTCTCTCTCTCTCTCTCTCTCTCTCTCTCTCTCTCTCTCTCTCAACACGAAAAGACGCCTCCACACACCACTCGCCGCGTCTCACCTGCCGCATCTCCCGTCATTAGGCCAAGATTACAGGTGTGCTGGACCTTAAGTCACCTGACGTATTCGTAATTACCTGCACGTCTGCCTTGTCGCCGCGGCACCCCAGCGTTACCAAGCCAGGCGCACTCCCCTTACCCCCGCACGTCGCTTCCCCTATCCTTCCTGCCTTCTTCCTTTCCTCCTCCTCCCCTGGCACTATTTCACTCCCTCTCTCACGTCCTCGCTTCTTTTTTCACTTAATAGGAACCTGTAACCTTTCTTCTTATACACCAGTGCTTTCATTTTCATACATTATTATCTTCCTTCACGCTGGTGCATATTAAATGAATGCGTATTTTTTTTTTTTTTTTTTTTACTCGTTGCAAAAGAAACTTCTCATTTATTTTATTAGACCGTGTTATTTTTTTTTTCTGTTTGTTTCTTGTTATATATGAGAAAAAAAAAAAAAAAGCGGAGGTGATGGCGCGCTGGTAATGGATGGCAATTACCTATACTCAGGCGTGCTCTGTAATCAGGTTGTTAGCGCCGAGTCAGAATGGAGCCTAAAAAAAAAAAATAATAAATAAATAAATAAAATAAAATAAAATAAAATAAATAAATAATAAAAAGAAGTCAAGTTCATGATAGGGACGTAACTTAGGTAGAGATATCTAATACAGAGGCTTCCAAATGGTGACCTGATGTCTTATTCACGCTTTTATTATGTCTTTTTTTTTTTTTTTTAAGGGGAATGACAAGTGAATGATTGATTCTAAGTAAGAAGCCGCTGCAGGATTTTCGGGCACAGCTGAACAGGAAGGATTCTCATAAAAGGAAAGCTAAGGAGTTAAGAAGTCTATGTAGAATCATTATTTGCGGGAGTCGCAGTGAATGAAAGGAAAAGGAATGAAAATTGGGGGAGAAAAAGCTGCAGAATTTTACGTCCAAGAGCAACGTGAGATAAGCCCTGAAATCTTGCTGCAATAAAAGATAAAACCAAATGAGGGAGTAAAAATAGATTCTCTCTCTGTCTCTCTCTCTCTCTCTCTCTCTCTCTCTCTCTCTCTCTCTCTCTCTCTCTCTCTCTCTCTCTCTCTCTCTCTCTCTCTCTCTCGACTTAGAAGCAGATTAGATGCACATAAATATCAACATATCAGAGCTTACAAACACACACACACACACACACACACACACACACACACACACACACACACACACACACACATATACGCGAGCGCTATATAACTATATGGGAAATGAAAAATGAAAAAGGAGGAGAAGGAGGAGGAGGAAGTGAAGCCAAAACAAATTACTGGTAGTCGTGATGGTGGCTGTAATGGTGCTAGTGGTGATGAAGGTGGCGCAAATAGAAATGATGGTGTTAGTGGTGGTAGTGGTGGTGGTGGTGGTGGTGGAAGTAGAGGACGACAAGACAATTCATCATCATAAGAGGGAGTAGAATCAGAGGGGCGAGTTTTTACTGTGTTATGCTAGATGTGAGTGAGGTGCTATTTCCTTAACTGCCTACCTGGTGGCCTCGAGAGTCGCAATGGAAGGCGTGAGGGAAACTAAAGTAAACGCAGCAACACAGGAAACGAGGTCATGATGTAGCAGGGGTGACCTTATACTCTCTTGCAAGGAACACGTGAAGGAGGACAAATCAGGTTACGAAGGTGTATTAATATTAAGGAAGAAAGAAGAAGGAAGATATGATATTAGGAGTCAAATGAAGTGAGTGTTTGAAAAAAAGAGAAAGAAAAGATTGCCAGTAAAAATGTCCATTCTTTCAGTGAGTTTAGAAGTGTAATGAAGTGTAATGAAACCATTCCTGGATAAGTTATTAAGTCGGCAACAGAAAAATTAAAAAACGAGAATGAAAAGAAGTGTGGCGAGGAGAATTTATCGGCCATTGAGACTCATTCCATTGTGTGAAGGAAGAAAAACTCTCAACTCACACAAGATTATTCCATTGTGTGTGTGTGTGTGTGTGTGTGTGTGTGTGTGTGTGTGTGTGTGTGTGTGTGTGTGTGTGTGTGTGTGTGTGTGTGTGTAGATCTTCCTTGTGCGTGTATTCGTCTTCCTTTTCTCATTTTTCCTCCTCTTACTTCTTCTCCTCCTCCTCCTCCTCCTCCTCCTCCTCCTCCTCCTCCTCCTCCTCCTCCTTCTCCTCCTCCTTCTCTTTCAACATGCAATAGGTCGGGTCAGTTCTCTCTACGTTACCAGATGTGATATAATACCTAGGGTGGTTGTTCCTACTTTATTATTCTCTCTCTCTCTCTCTCTCTCTCTCTCTCTCTCTCTCTCTCTCTCTCTCTCTCTCTCTCTCTCTCTCTCTCTCTCTCTCTGAGCCACTTCATTTTACACTCCACTAGTTCTCCATTTGTTCACCCATACAGTACATCGTTCCCTTTTTCCATATGCGAGACAGATGATTATTCGTTTTTGGAATGTGTGTGTGTGTGTGTGTGTGTGTGTGTGTGTGTGTGTGTGTGTGTGTGTGTGTGGAAATGACTCTTGGCTTTCCGTTTCCAGAGTATGCGACGGTCTCTGCTGGAACGCACTGGAATATAATGAACACGCGAGTAGATGGAGGTGATCTGTGGAATGAATGACTGAATGGATGTTCTTATTTATACGTATATATAAATGAAACGATTACTGGAATGTGTGTTTCTATTAGAGTGAATTATGTGATTATTTTATTACTGATGAGCATTTGTACCAGGGTGAGTTTGGAATGAGTTGTGGAGTGACTGTAAATTTGAATGTTTCTATTGAAATGACTTATAGAATAACTGGAATGACTTACGTATGTTCTCACTGCAATGGCTGTTGGAATGCCTATCTTTAAATAAATGCCATACTTGTGGAATGTGTGGAATGACATGAAATGAGAATGACTGTCTTTATATGAATCAGACAGATGGAATGACTGTCTTCGTGAAAGAGCCAGTTATGTACTAAAGAGGAGTGACAGGAATGTTTATAGAGTCAATATTCTCGATTGACTGTGAGTGCGCAGTTCAGAGTGTGGGAGAAGGACTGGAATGGTTAAGTTAACAAAGAAAAACAATGACAGAAAAAGAACACTTTCTCTATAGTGGAGTAAACGTTCAGGAATTACAGTTGTGTTGCAATGCCACTATGATTTCCTTTCCAGATGGCTTTCCAGGTTCCAGGTTCGGGGCAGCATATCCATTACACTAATTCACGTATTGCTGTGTGGAGAATCAAAACTATACTATAATTTTTACATTCAGCATCTGTACCGCGAGTGACAAGCAATAAGTGTATAATAATAATAATAATAATAATAATAATAATAATAATAATAATAATAATAATAATAATAACAATAATAATAATAATAATAATAGTAACAATAAAAATACTGATACTAACTGATAAAAGCAGGAAGAGTGTAAAGAGATAATTAAATAAATGTGTAAAAACAAAACAACAACCTGTGTGTGATATATTACATCATTCCATTTGTTTGCATGATTTTTACATGCACTTCCTCCAGATTTGTAGGATAAATTTGTGATTCATGTGCCGATGTTTTAGGAATACGAGATTAAACGATCCCCCCTCTCTCTCTCTCTCTCTCTCTCTCTCTCTCTCTCTCTCTCTCTCTCTCTCTCTCTCTCTCTCTCTCTCTCTCTAATATATCTATCTATCTATCTGTTCTATCTATATATCTATATCTCTGTTTCTTACCTTGTCAGTATCTCTCTCTCTCTCTCTCTCTCTCTCTCTCTCTCTCTCTCTCTCTCTCTCTCTCTCTCTCTCAATAAACATCTTTTGTACAATGGCTCCTGAATATTTTCCTCGCTGTGGAAGGAAAACTTCATCATTATACTACTCAGAACGTCGGGCGGACTCAGGAAGGAATGGAAATAGGAAGGAAGGAAGGAAGGAAGCGAGGAACGGAGATGGAGGAAAGGGATGGGGGAAAAAAATATACTGAAGGGGAAAAGTAATCAGGAAGAGAAAATAATACTGCATCAGGAAAATGAGGAAAAAATGGATCCCGGGAGGAAAGAAGGTCGAAAATTTTTACCGGAGCATAATTTGAGCTGATCAAATCTCGTTTTGCAGATTTACCTCTAATAAAGTTTTTTTTTCCCTTTCTACTCTCTCTCTCTCTCTCTCTCTCTCTCTCTCTCTCTCTCTCTCTCTCTCTCTCTCTCTCTCTCTCTCTCTTTCTTATTCTTAATTCTTTTATAAATCTTTAGGATAAAAGTTCAAAAATATAAAAGCAAGGACATAAAAAAAAAACTTAATACCAGCGAGGAGTAAAGAAAGACTATTACTCATTCTTTCCTTTATTTAATTCTCTTTGATTAAAGTTACCTCAAAACACACACGAGTCTTCCTTCGCTTATCATTCAAGAAAACCAACTAGAAAAAAATATATTATCATGTACACACTAATACTCCGTGTGTGTGTGTGTGTGTGTGTGTGTGTGTGTGTGTGTGTGTGTGTATTCTGGTCACGACAAATTGGCAACCTCTCGAAATGGTAGAAAATGGGAAACTAACGAGGCTACACACTATTTATGTACCCCCTCCCTTGCCTGCCCTCCCATCCTCCGTTTTCTTTGCCTCTGGGGATGGCAAGCGAATCAGGGCGTTCCAGGAAAATGAAGAGTATAGCACGGCAGACGAAAATAACGGGATGGAGAGAGAGAGAGAGAGAGAGAGAGAGAGAGAGAGAGAGAGAGAGAGAGAGAGAGAGAGAGAGAGAGAAAATAATGAATAAACAGCTTCCACTAAGATCTTACCAATGACGTCAAGGGTAAAGAGGCTCTCTCCTTATAATTCTTAGAGGAGGAGGAGAAGAAGGAGGAGGAGGCTCTTACTTTTAGGTTCTTCCTCTTACGCTAATGTGACTTTCAGGCGGACTTTACAGAATACTCCTTGATAAATGTTGTATTCTGT
>NC_087162.1:6580000-6585000 GCF_035594125.1 Scylla paramamosain | reverse complement strand
TGGATTAACGCTCCAGGAGACAACAAAGGTGAGGGTTTGTGGTGAAACAGAAGTGTTACCTCAAATTCTGCAATGAAAGATGATGTCACTGCGATGGCCGCCCTGATGTCCTGAGAAGTCCTTCTTACAGTTTTCCCTCTTTCACATAGTTAGACATCAGTGTAGATCTAGCAAATTAAGTTAGCGTCATAAGAAATCATTACATTGAAGTCTAAAGCCAAAACGGTTCTACTAATTCAATTTTTTCAAGTACAGTTGCTTCATGTTTCTAGATGATTATTTTATTATCTTTTTTTTTCTTTCAGTTTGGACCAATAACACTTGCGAGAAAATATTACACATGCGTTTTCTACATTATAGTTCTATTCACACGCACAGTATTCCACACTAGTAACTGAAAAGGACAGACTCTCATATTGCACGTCCATTAATTTTTTTTTTTCTTTTTCTTTCTTTTTTTTTTTCGTAGGAGGGACACCGGCCAAGGTAACAAAAATCACCCCCCCCCCAAAAAAAAAAACACTGATATGCCAGTCCCAGAAAAGAGTCCAAAGTGGTGGTCAAAAACTGAAGGATAAGTGTCTTGAAACCTCCCTCTTGAAGGAACTCAAGTCATAAGAAGGTGGAAATACAGAAGCAGGCAGGGAGTTCCAGAGTTTACCAGAGAAAGGGATGAATGACTGAGAATACTGGTTAATTCTTGCATTAGAGAGGTGGACAGAATAGGGGTGATAGAAAGAAAAAAGTCTTGTGCAGCGAGGCCGCGGGAGGAAGGGAGGCATGCAGTTAGCAAGATCAGAAGAGCAGTTAGCATGAAAATAGTGGTAGAAGACAGCTAGAGATGCAACATTGCGGTAATGAGAGAGAGGCTGAAGACTGTCAGTTAGAGGGGAGGAATTGATGAGACGAGAAGCTTTTGATTCCACCCTGTCTAGAAGAGCGGTATGAGTGGAATCCCCCAGACATGTGAAGCATACTCCATACATGGACGGATAAGGCCCTTGTACAGAGTTAGCAGCTGGGGAAGGGGGGGTGAGAAAAACTGGCGGAGACGTCTCAGAACACCTAACTTCATAGAAGCTGTTTTAGCTAGAGATAAGATGTGAAGTTTCCAGTTTAGATTATAAGTAAAGGACAGACCGAGAATGTTCAGTGTAGAAGAGGGGGACAGTTGAGTGTCATTGAAGAAGAGGGGATAGTTGTCTGGAAGGTTGTGTCGAGTTGATTGATGGAGGAATTGATTTATCGAGGGACTGAACAATACCAGGTTTGCTCTTCCCCAATCAGAAATTTTAGAAAGATCAGAAGTCAGGCGTTCTGTTGCTTCCCTGCGTGAAATGTTTACTTCCTGAAGGGTTGGATGTCTATGAAAAGACGTGGGAAAGTGCAGGGTGGTATCATCAGCGTAGGAGTGGATAGGACAAGAAGTTTGGTTTAGAAGGTCATTGATGAATAATAACAGGAGAGTGGGTGACAGGACAGAACCCTGAGGAACACCACTGTTAATAGATATAGAAGAACAGTGACCGCCTATCACTGCAGCAACAGAACGACCAGAAAGGAAACTTGAGATGAAGTTACAGAGAGAAGGATAGAAGCCGTAGGAGGGTAGTTTGGAAATCAAAGCTTTGTGCCAGGCTCTATCAAAAGCTTTTGATATGTCTAAAGCAACAGCAAAAGTTTCACCAAAATCTCTAAAAGAGAATGACCAAGACTCAGTAAGGAAAGCCAGATCACCAGTAGAGCGGCCTTGACGGAACCCATACTGGAGATCAGATAGAAGGTTGTGAAGTGACAGCTGTTTAAGAATCTTCTTGTTGAGGATAGATTCAAAAACTTTAGATAGGCAGGAAATTAGAGCAATAGGACGGTAGTTTGAGGGATTAGAACAGTCACTTTTTAGGAGCAGGCTGAATGTAGGCAAACTTCCAACAAGGAGGAAAGGTAGATGTTAACAGACAGAGTTGAAAGAGTTTGACTAGGCAAGGTGCAAGCAAAAAGGCGCAGTTTCGGAGAACAATAGGAGGGACCCCATCAGGTCCATAAGCCTTCCGAGGGTTTAGGGCAGCGAGGACATGGAAAACATCATTGCGAAGAATTTTAATAGTTAGCATGAAGTAGTCAAAGGGTGGAAGAGAGGGAGGAACAAGCCCTGAATCGTCCAAGGTAGAGTTTTTAGCAAAGGTTTGAGCGAAGAGTTCAGCTTTAGAGATAGATGTGATAGCAGTGGTGCCTGGATGAA
This sequence comes from Scylla paramamosain, assembly GCF_035594125.1. NCBI lineage: Eukaryota > Metazoa > Arthropoda > Malacostraca > Decapoda > Portunidae > Scylla > Scylla paramamosain. The sequence continues at coordinate 6,582,758 of NC_087162.1, read as the reverse complement.
ATATAGGAGGGAAAAGAAGAAGAAGAAGAAGCAAAGTTATTGGAGATATTTTTGGCTAGATGCCAGAAGTCACGAGGGGAGTTAGATCTTGAAAGATTTTGACACTTTCTATTAATGAAGGAGTTTTTGGCTAGTTGGAGAACAGACTTGGCATGGTTCCGGACAGAAATATAAAGCGCATGAGATTCTGGTGATGGAAGGCTCAAGTATCTTTTGTGGGCCACCTCTCTATCATGTATAGCACGAGAACAGGCTGTGTTAAACCAAGGTCTGGAAGGTTTAGGTCGAGAAAAAGAGTGAGAAATGTACGCCTCCATGCCAGACACTATCACCTCTGTTATGCGCTCGGCACACAGAGACAGGTCTCTGACACGGAAGCAGTAGTCATTCCAAGAAAAATCAGCAAAATACCTTTTCAGGTCCCCCAACTAGTAGAGGCAAAACGCCAGAGGCACCTTTACTAAGTGGGATCTTGAGGAGGGATTGGAGCGATAGGACAAGATACAGATATGAGATTGTGATCGAAAGAGCCCAACGGAGAAGAGAGGGTGACAGCAAAAGTAGGATTAGAAGTTAGGAAAAGGTCAAGAATGTTGGGCTTACCTCCAAGACGGTCAGGAATACGACTAAGGTGTTGCACCAATTGCTTTAGGTCGTGGAGGATAGCAAAGTTGAAGGCTAGTTCATCAGGATGGTCAGTGAAGGGAGAGGAAAGCCAAAGCTGGTAGTGAACAATGAAGTTTCCAAGAATGTAAATTTCGCAAAAGGGAAGAGAGTAAGAATGTGCCCCTCTTTGAAAGTTAAGTAGTCAAAAAATTTCTTATAGTAAGAAGAGTTAGGTGAGAGGTATACAACACAGATAAATTTAGTTTGAGAGTGACTCTGTAGTCGCAGCCAGATGGTGGAAAACTCGTGCGTGGGCACGAGAACAGGTTAAGTCACTGAGCACATAAACACAACATCCAGCTTTGGATTGAAAATGAGTATAGAGAAAGTAGGAGGGAACAGAAAAGGGGCAACTGTCAGTTGCCTCAGACACCTGTGTTTCAGTGAGGAAAAGAAGATGAGGTTTAGAAGAGGAGAGGTGGTGTCCTACAGATTGAAAAATTAGATCTAAGAGCACGAATGTTCCAGAATTTAATGAAGAAAAACTTGAGGAGGGTGTCAAAACACTTAGGGTCGATACCAGAAGAGCAGTCTGATCTGGGGACATTTGTGGTCCCCTCCCCAGATGGGAACTCCGAGGCTGGTGTAGAAGTCGCCATGATAATTTAGATTTTTGAGTGAATTGTGTATGTGTAATTAGGTGCTTGTAGTTTTGTGTGAAGGAAGAGAGTTGTCTTTAGAGGGCAGGCTGTGACTGCCTCCTTGTGTTGTAAGACACAAAGGGAAACGTTCAGTGAAGTTACAGCTGGGTTTAATGATAAGTTCACAGCATCCCCTGAACCAGTACTTTAGACCTCACTGAGAGTAACTATCGTTTCGGCAGGTGGTGGCAGGTACCTCACCTTCAACTACAGACAGTCGACTCCTTATATTTGCAGAGCCTTATTGCCTGTCTATACCAGGAAACATTGTTTGGAAATATTGTCTGCAAACAGTTTCCGAGAAACTGTTTGCAAACAGTTTACAAACAGTTAAACCGTTTCCTGTCCAGACCTCAGTTGCCGTCCTGCCTGCGATGAGTATAGAGGTTGCTGCAGCAGCCTCTGTATTTTATTTGGCACTTTTGATAAATTTACGGAAGGGCAAGAAAAGAAAAAGAGATGGGTGAAAATTTTTTTTTGAAAAAGGAGCCTTTCATGGTGACTTGATTCTGGCGGAGTGGGAGTAGATGGAGCAGGTTTCACCAATTTTCTTCGGATGTCCACGACTGACTTTGAAATACTTTTACGGATGTGGCTCCCACAGGTTAAAATTTCAGATTTTACAATGACTAATTTCTTGAATCCTCACAGAGGAGCAAAACTTCAGATGATCTCCAGAAATTACTGACAGTCTGGCAACACTACTGATTCATCGTTACCTCCGCCGCGCGCGCGCGCACACACACACACACACACACACACACACACACACACACACACACACACACACACACACACACACACTATGTGTGTGTATCCATTCTGGATGGGAAACAAATACACGTGAAAGATTGTTTCTAAACAGTTTGCAAACAATTTGCAAACTGTTTGTAAATTGTTTGTGAACAATGTTTCCAAACTGTTTGCAAACAGTTTCCAAAATGTTTCCTGGTGTGGACAGACCTTTAGATTGTCAGTTCCCGTCCATTACAGCAGATTTTTAGAGCGACGCTCCTGTCGTCCTCTAGAGCTTCCCGATGCTGTAGGAGTTGCAGGTCTGGTTGACAGGAGTCACGTGGATATCCTTCGGCCACTCTGCGATAGCTTGAAACATGACCAGATTCTGGTAGGACTCGAACTCTGGTCCCTGAGATCACTACGGGCGAGCGTTGACCACTGTGCCTTCTCCTCCTTGATGGCATTGTCTTAATTCATGTATTCTATTTACTGAACAAACTTCCAAGAATATATTGTATTTTTCTCTTTCTCACGCGGGCGCTTAATTTCTTCCATCTCCCTCTGTCTATGTGTTCTGCACCACCACTTCAGCTTAACCGCGATTTTCCGCCTGGCAGAACATCAAGGGACTGAGTCCGCATCGATCCCGCCACACGCACTGATCGGCTGCCATAAAAAGTAAAACATTTTTCTTTATCTTATTCCAAATACCA
>NC_087162.1:6552500-6562500 GCF_035594125.1 Scylla paramamosain | reverse complement strand
GTGTGTAGGTGGGGTGTTTGGAGGGGCCCGTGGCGAGGCATGGGGGGCAGCTGTAGGCAAAAGAAAGGAAAGGAAGGGAGAAGAGAGAGATAGGCAGTGAAGGATCGAAAGGGAGGTGGTGGTGAGATGAGGTGATATATCCCGCCACCACTGACCCACCGAGGCCTCCCTCCCTCCGCACAGCAGTGTCTGGAATGCACCACAGACAGGTAACACAGGCAAGTCAACTAAAATATTGGCAGGTAGGTCGGCAGCAGGCAGGCGGCGGCCATACCTCGCAGCCAGCAGGTAATGAGCGGCGGGGGAAGCAGCGCACATCACCTTTCATCAAGACAAATGACAAATGTTACATTTTCTCAAACTGACTTTTTTTTTTGTACTTTTTTTCTCTTATCAATACCAATTGAAGAGTTAACAGGTACTTTCATTCCCTCATCTTTTATATTATCTTTTATATTAGTCTCATCACCTATGAAATGAATGTTTCAGAAGAGTACCGGGATATCTCTGGAATTAAATCAGCTTCCACTTTTTTTCTTCCTATTTTATTTTCGTGGGTGGAGAAACTTCTCGAGCTTTATTTTCCCCACGTTGTTGTGTCCTGGGTCAGCCTCACTCAGACATGCTAAATATTTTTTCCGTACCTGCCCTCGCTTTCCTCATTACCTTATTCATCTGCAGTTTCTATTTCATTCGTTTACACTTTCCTCCCATTTGTAGTGGATAACTCATCCATCCCGTCTTCTCCAACCGCTCCCCCCCCAAAAAAAAAATAAATAAATAAATAAAATAAAAAAATAAATAAATAAAACAAGTAAATAAATAGATAGATAAAATAAACAAACGAAATTAATATAAACAAGGCATATCTAAAAAAAATAAATAAATTGCCTCACGCTGTTTACTGTATTCAAATAAAATGTTTCCACGAAATTTTTAATACAGGAAAAGTTATAAATCATCCCAATTATTAATAATTATTATTTACTCCACTTCAGGTCTTACTGATTATGGCACGAACACTGCAACACAAAAGATTATTTTTAATCATTTAAACCACTTGATGAATTTTGTTCTCTAGAAACACAATGGAAATTATTCAAATTATAGTAAAGAATATTTCTTCTACTGACTTAGAAGGAATAAAAAATTACTTATTTTTTAATCTTCTTATAACAGTAATCTTAATGAGGACAGGACATGACAAACTCAAGAATGTCTTACTAATTACAACAATTTCCAGTGAAGATTAAGTCACAGCGGACGTCTTAGGAAATCAGCAAACATGATCCTGCCCACAATGAATAAACCCAAGCCAGAAATTATCCAGGAAGTTACAAGATGCGAAGTTTTGTTAATTTTGTTAAGGGCAGTAAGGAGTTAGCGAAGGTGGTGACTATGTTATAATCCTTACTGGCCCGCTGTGCTGAACAAATTTCATTTATCTATTTACCTATTTACTTATTCATTATCCTTTATTCTTATAAATGACTGGATGGTCTTCATAAGCGCAAGAAGTTCCCGATTAGAAAACAGAACAACTATTTTCTTGAAAACGCCGCTGTTGTGCTGTCATGACGCTTGAAATGAACTAGTTAGTCAGTCAGTCAGACAAGTCTACATCTACATGAAAAAAATAATAATAATAATGATAATAATAATATTAATATTTAACACTGAAACTCAACTACAAAACAAATACACATGTTACTCACCACGACTACTGTACTGATAACAATCACACACACATATATACAAGGAACAGCACCACATAATACTGAAATCAATACGAAAAAACAACAGAGACACGGGGTAGGCGAAGGAACCAGTGTGTGTGTGTGTGTGTGTGTGTGTGTGTGTGTGTGTGTGTGTGTGTGTCCCCTCTCCCCACCTCATATCACTGCCAACCATTTTTTCTGTAGACTCTGCAACATCGACTGACGCTCCCTCACCTCCAGCTCCGGAATTCAAAGGGTAGAGAGAGAGAGAGAGAGAGAGAGAGAGAGAGAGAGAGAGAGAGAGAGAGAGAGAGAGAGAGAGAGAGAGAGAGAGGAAGGGAGAGAGGAAGGCAGATATAAAGTAAGACATGAAGTATAAAGTTTGGGAGACACGTCACCTATCTATCACTCCAACATGGTGACGGTGGACAAAATTATGTTTACTTTACCTCTCTCCTCCCTTTCCCCCCCCTCCTCTCTCTCTCTCTCTCTCTCTCTCTCTCTCTCTCTCTCTCTCTCTCTCTCTCTCTCTCTCTCTCTCTGAAGCGCTAGGGTTAAACAGGCGTCATTAAGTATTCCACAGCACCGCCTCGCCTCGTCTGCCGGATCGCAGTTATAATTCTGTTCCTCTCACGCTCCTCCTTAAGCAGATTCCGTAACAGGTGGTAGGGAGACGAGCACGTGGATGGACGGGTGAGCAGACAACGAGAAAGTAAACAATGGGTGATGATACGAGGTGCGACTCAGAAAAGGAAGAGAAAACGAAGGAAAGAGTAAACAAAAAATGGATGACATGAGAAGAAAGTAAAGGGTGATGATATTAGGAGGGGAAAGTAAAAGAAGGTGATGATACGAAGTGAGTTAGGAATGAGTGAGGAGACGAAGGAAAGGAGGTGAAAAAAAAAAGAAAATGGATATAAGGAGGAGAAAATAAATAAGGGTGATGATACGAGGAGGTAAAGTAAAGGTGATGAGGAGGAAGAAAATGTGAATAAAGGATGATGAAATGAAAAGGAGAAAAAAGAAATGGTAATGATATGAGGATGAAAAGAGAAATGGTTATATGTGGAGGGAAAACAAAGAAACGGTGATAAAACTGGAAGGAAAAAAAAACGAATAATACATGGGGAAATGAAAGCATTGATAGGGAAATAGTGAGAGGGAAATGGGGAGCGGATTGAATGAATGGGTGAATGAAGAAAGAGAGATGATTGTGGACGAGTAAAGTTAAGGTAGAGAGAGAAAGATTAAGAGGAAGTAAATGTGGAAAAGAAATGATGAGAGGAATGGAAAAATATAACGAAAGCAGGAAGTAAATAAAGAAGAGAGAGAGAGAGAGAGAAAGAGAGAAAGGTAGGAAGTCAGAGAAAGATTAGAAAAAAAGACAAATAGTGATTATGGAGAGTGGAATAAATAAAAAAAGATGAGAAAAAAGAGACGAAGTTACGAAACGGAGAAAGGAGAGGAAAAAGAATGAGTTTGCGTTCCAGAGAAGATGATAAAAAAAATTAATATAAGCTAGTAATAAAAGGTAATCAGAAAAGCGAAAAGAAAAAAAAATGGAATGAACAGACAATGATAAAAATGTAAACAAAATATGATGAAAAGCAAGAGAAAGAAAGAACATAGGTAGACTAAGAGGGGAGAACAGAACAGGGTGGTAAGGCAATGAATATCAAGAACAAGTGATAGTAACTGAACTGGAGTAAATGGACGAATAGAGGATGAAAGTAAGAGGGAGAGGAAACGACGAATGAATGAAAGGGGCTGGAGGAGCTCGAGGTGAGGGAACAATACAATGGGAACACATAATTTTGAATGAAAGTGAAGGCGCGTTTCCTATCTGCTGTGTTTGTTATATTTTATCATGTCCTGTTATTCTGTGTTGGATTGTAAATACATATCGCTACTTTACTGATTTAGATAATGTGTTTTTATTTCTTTTTTTTATACAAGTTTGTGGTTATTCATACTATATCAATCTATCTATCTGTTTTATCTATTTGTTTATTTGTCTGTCTGTTTAGCTGTCTGTGTATCTATCTATCGATCTATTTACCTACTTGTATGTCTGTCTGTCGCTATGTTTATCTGTCTGCCAGTTTGTTTTGTTTATCTGTCTATTTATTTATCTATCTATCTATCTATCTATCTATCTATCTATCTGTCTATCTATCTATTTATCTATATATCTATCTATTTATCTGTCTGTCAGTCTATTCGTCTCTTTCCGTCAGTTTATCTATCTACATATCTATCGGTATGTCTTTCTGTCAATCTGCTTGTCTTTAAGTCATTCTATCTCTTTATCTATCTATCTATCTATCTATCTATCTATCTATCCATCTATCCATCTGTCTTTTTATCTATCTATGTTCGGTACGTAAGTCATGTGGACGGAAAAGATGAGCAGTGTACAAGAAATATTAATTAGAACGTGACAGTGGTGGTGGTGGTGGTGGTGGTGGTGGGCGGTCCTCTAATGATGGGCTGGTAAATTCGTGTACTCGTACGTGAGGTCTTTTGATCATCTTTACCTGAGAGTACCTGTAATTTGTGAGGCGTGTTGATTTGTCAGGAGGAGGAAGAGAAGGAGCTGGAGGAGGACGACAAGGAGGAATGTCAGTATGAGTATGACTAAGAGGTAGTGGAAGAGGAGGAGGAGGAGGAGGAGGAGTGACATGAAGTGATTATTAGTAGGAACTTAGATGTATATATAAAACATATTCTGATGTTTATATAATACCGTAAGTTATTGTTATTAGTGTTGTTGTTGTTGTTGTTGTTGGTGGTGGTGGTGGTGGTGGTGGTGGTGGTGGTGGTGGTGACGTCGTAACGTGTTCAGTGATAATGTCACATCGTACGTACATTAATTAGATGTACTATAATTATTTTCTTAAAGCAGCAACATAAATACATGTAGGCAAAGGTGTGGACGGATTTGGATGGAGTCAGCATGGCCAAGCAGTCAGGGCTGTGATGAGGAGGTACTGCCAGGCTATACTGTAGGTAACACTGAGGCATTCCGGCAAAAGGACACACTCAGCCAGGAGAAGCAAAAATACAAGAAAGGCGAGACGCGGCAACCTCAGTGAGAGCGTGACGACTTGAAAAGATCAACCTTGTTTTTTTTTTTTTTTCTTCTATTACAGTCACTGCAGGTAGATGTAATCACTCACTCACTCACTCACACACTCACACACACACACACTACACACCACACACACACACACACACACACACACACACGACATGGCCAATATAATTAAATACAATATCAACACAGTACAAATGCAGCACTAACATAAAAAAAAGAATAAAAATTAACTACTAAATAAATAACACACGAGATCATAAACAATGGCAAACATACATACAATCTACAAAAAAAGTACACAAAACCTTACACACCTGCAGCAAAAGAGTTCAGGTGTGTGACTCAGGTGTGGTGCAGGAAGTGTGGGACCCCAAGAGTTTTTTGCTCATCACAACAATTTATTTATTTACCACATGACGGAGATATTTTAACCACAGCCCTGCCTCTGGTGTTTGCAGGAGTGTCCTCAGGTGAGCTTGTAAGAAAACCTGTCCGTCCTTTTGTTTGTCCTTGTCTGTCTGTCTGTCCGTCCGTATATTCTCTCTCTCTCTCTCTCTCTCTCTCTCTCTCTCTCTCTCTCTCTCTCTCTCTCTCTCTCTCTCTCTCTCTCTCTCTCTCTCTCTCTCTCTCTCTCTCTCTCGTTCCATCTTCATTTTAACTTTCTCTGCCTCGCCAGTGAAGGAGGAGCGAGGATGGAGGAGGGAGAGAGGCAAGGAGGAGGGAGGCAGGCAGGAAGGAGGGATAAGAGGTAAGGAGGGTGGGAGGGAGGCTGAAGGGAGGAGAGTGGAAAGGAGGATAAGTGGTAAGAAGGGAGGGAGGGAGGAAGAGAGGTAGAAGGGAGGGAGGGAGGGAGGGAGGGATAAGAGGTTAAGGAGGGAGGGAGGGAGGGAAGAGAAGAAACACTCCACACTCAAGTTATTGGCTGGTGGTGTTTCTTCAAGAATTATCCAGTAAACGAGGAGACGCGTTATAAAGAGAGTCCATCACAGCGCCACATTTTTCCTCCCCTGCGTGTCAAGTCAAGCAAACGTGGGCCTCGTGTAGCAGACCTGTGTGGCCGCCTGGTGTCTTCTTTCTTTCACACCTTGACAGTCACGGAAATGTATCCACGTACCTCAGCGTTCACCGAGGAATACGAATTTAACGTACCTAATGTGAACCCTCCAACCGTATAGCGCAAAAAAAAAAAAAAAAATCAACAAAATTATTTCAACTTTAGGAAGAAGAAATTCTAACACAAAGCGAGACACAAAAAAAAAATCGAAATAAAACGGGAAAAAAAAACTAAAAAATTAGCGCAAAATATGAAATATGATAAATATTGGTATAAAAATTCGTCAGAAATTCCAGGTTGGATTTAAGACTTGGCAATGGTGTGTGCGAGGCGTGGCTGCTTGGCGTGGCGCCCTCAAGCAGACCCTTGGAGAAGGGTGAGCCAAGAGGGCGGCAGGTCAGGTCAAGCTAATGAGCAAGGAACACCTCTTGATCACACTTAGGCTGTAGGCGACTGGAACGAAGGAGGGAAGGAAGGAGGGAAGGAGGGAAGGAAGCAGGATGGAAGGAAAGTCCGGGAGGAAATGAGATGATGAGAGCCAAGGGATGAAATAAGATGCGAGGCTCATCTGAAGTATACATATATATTTTTTTCAACATCACAGGCGTCAGTAATTTCTTTCATGATGATGCTGATCAAACAACATTTTTTTCATAACTTTTTTTTTTTTTCAGTTTGGTACGTTCCTGTCTGTCTTTCATGGCATCACCAACTTTTCGTTTTGTTCGATGCAAAGCCTCAAGGATGCCGCGCTTCGATCCCTCGTGACATTAATCTCCTGAAGGTTTTCTTGCAACTTTAGTCTTTTTTTTTTTTCCTGTTTTCGTTTGTTTGTTATAAAGGAACATATAAATAGTGACGTTGGTGTTTCTTTGATCTGCTTCCAACATGTTCCTTTTAAGACAAATCAGTGTAATGAAAAATAAAAGCCAAATTATTTTTCAGTTTGTACTAATAGGTAATAAAGATACAAATAAAGCAGTTTTACTGTTTCTTGTGAGTCAGGTCGTATCTTGCTGCTTCGAACGGTGTTCACTTTTGACGAAAAATAACGGGATGAAAACTGTAGGCTGCTTTAGTGGTCTGAAACCTTTAGGCTAATCGAGAAAATTCAATCGGTCAATCATCCAAATAAATAAGGATCTGTGTAATACCAGGATGCCATCATTACAGAGGTTAACGAATGAATGAATGAATTAATAAATAAATAAATAAATAAATAAATAAAAACGTCGGTCAGGGCATGTGTAACTTGTTGGAACATAAACCTGTTGACTTGCGTTTCCTCCAGCAACACACCACTCCTCTACCACTCCTTGTCTCTTCAACCTCTACCCAAAAAAAAAAAAAAAGAAAAACACGGCAACTTACTTTCCCCACAATAATTTTCAGATAAAACTTTCAGAACCCATCGGAGTCCCCTAAGGATGCTGTGCCGCGGGTTAACATCGGGGCTCTCCACACAAAGTCCGCCCCAGGGAAGCAGTGAGACAGCGTCCACCTGGCGGGCTGATGCTCTCTGTCAGCCTCCGTCTTTCTCAAATGTTACACTCTCTTATCTCCACTATCTCAACTGGCCATGCTGTAATTCACTGTGGCTTTCAAGTGCTTCCATGGCTCTAGTGATAGTTTAACGTGGCTTCTGCACTGTCAATGGGGAAAAAATCATGAGAACCTGAATCCCTGGTTTTTTATAATTAACTTTAAGGACAAAGTGTCTCAGTATACGAGCCTCCTAGCAACACTGAGCAATGCGTCACTGTGAGCTTAATTTTGATCCAGACCTTCCTTCTTATAAACACGGCAAGTATCTCCTGGTCGTGAGAAATACGCCTCGATTTTGAAGTGCGTTGGGGTCTTGTATAGAGTGTTTTCAAAGGCCAGTGAGATGATTATCAAATTATTAGTAGAATTATAAAAACATCCTTGAGCTTCCACTAGAGCCTAAGGGAAGTACCCAAATAAGATTCTGAAATGCTTAAGGTCACTTCCTGCAAGACAAAAGTTCTTTCTAATAAATAACACACTTTCCGCGCTGCTGACATAATCAGTCTTTTACACCTCGCCGTGATCTTGAAGTACTTCCTGACATTTACCACCAGTGGACAGTGCAGCCACTCGCATGCTCTTCTGATTAATGAGCCTCCAGACAGTGATGCAATCTGGATATGAGTTAAACAGTCGAGCGGCAGCAAAGTACAACTCAGCAGTATTCGGTGCCATGCCGGCTCCTCGTTACCATCTCGCGGCCCCATATGGCACAAAGGTGGCCTCGCGTGTGCCGGGTCTTTCCCAGGCTAGCACCTCCTCAAATATACATAAAACACACCTGGAGCGGGGGAAGGTGGACGCGACGAGGCTCGACCAAAGCACATCGGACGAGGAAATGTCATCTCAATAAAGATTTGATAGGAACGCAGGGAGGAGCATCCGGCCCTCACTACGTCCCTCTGAGATCACATGCATTATTAAGGTCCCCATCGTTCAGGCCGCATGCTGCCCCGGTGCCGCGCCGCATGACATTTGGTGGGTGAGGCTGACTGGCAAAACGGCTCGTCGGAGATTTCGTGCGGCGCTGAGGCCCCGCCGCCAGCCCGCTCCAGCTCCTTTAGTGCGGGGAAGGTCGTGGGCCAATCTCGTAATCCGGTGTATTTACTCGTTGGCAACTCCGCCGTGGAAGGGGCGAGGCAGAGAGAGAGAGAGAGAGAGAGAGAGAGAGAGAGAGAGAGAGAGAGAGAGAGAGAGAGAGAGAGAGAGAGAGAGAGAGCTACCTAGAGTCGTAAGCCATGGGGTGGAAGGGAGGCGCTTGGGAAATGTGAGAGGACTGGGGCACCGCCATTAAGGTCGCTCTTCTTAATCCGTCCACATCGTATTATCGAGATGGAGGAGGGAGGTAATGGCTCCAATATTGTGTCGTGATGCTCTCTGGATGTCACTACGTCTGTGTGGCGGGAAGGAGGAGGAGGAGGAGGAGGAGGAGGAGGAGGAGGAGGAGGAGGAGGAGGAGGAGGAGGAGGAGGAGGTGGAAGAGAAGCTGGGTTGGGCTGGGTTGGGTTGGGCTGGGCGTCAGAGGCGTAGGACTGACTGTATTAAGAGAGGGTCAGGGCGAAGCGGAGGTAAATAAAATTAACCTCACTTTAACCTGTCATAAAAGAAGAGCAAGATGAGTGAGACGAGTGGCTCCTCCCGTCCCTTCTCGGCTGCGTAGTAAACTTCCCGGTTTGACGTTGCGTTCCTCTTCTTACCTTGACGTAATGAAAGAGACGATTTTACAGCGGGCCATAAGGAAGAGAAATGTACGGTGGTAGTAACTTCTCTACAGTACTTATACTTGGAGCTCCAGCCAATGAGGACAGTCGGCGCCCGGAGCTTTGTTTGGGATTAGGGACGAAAAATAAGATGTATAAATAAAAATGAAAAAGGAAAGATGAGAAAGAGTTCTAATTTACTGTGCGGTTTCTGTTCTGACGGCGGACGAGGGGAAGCAGGAGGGCAAGGAAGGAAGGAGGGAGGAAAGCAAGGGTGGAGAGTGGGAAAAAAAAAAAAAAACAGAGAAAAAAGAAAAGATAAAGAAAGCAAGTAATGGAGGCAGAGAAGGGGAAAATGCAAAAGAAGGATATGCTGAAGGAAATGAAGAAAGAAATGAAGGAATGAGAGAAAGAGGGAAGAGAAAACTCGGAAAAAGAAGAGAGAAAGGAAGTAAGAAACGAGGGAAATCTACAGCAGGAAATAAGGAATGCAAGTAAAAGAAACGGAAAGGAAATAAAGGAAGAATGAGAGCAAGCGGGGAGATGAAAGAACAAAGGAAGAATGATAAGAAAGAATTAAAAAAGAGAAGAAACGGGGAGAGAAGGCATAAAAGGAGGAAAGAAAAGACAGGAGAAAACATGAAAGGAGGAGAGGGAAATGAGAACGACAGAAAACGAAATAAAACAAGAGTAAAAAAAAAAAGTAAATAAAAATGATGAATGAGAAGAAAAGTATGCAGAAGAGGACAAAGAATAAGAAGGGCAAATGAATTATTGAGAAAGGAAGAATGCAAGGAAAGAGAAAAGATGAGAGGAAAAAGAGGAGAAAAAGAGAAGCGCTGAGAGGATAAAGCGAATAAGTCAATGAATACACAAACACGCG
>NC_087162.1:6532500-6542500 GCF_035594125.1 Scylla paramamosain | reverse complement strand
AAGGAAGGAGGAGGAGGAAGAGGAAGAGGAGAAATATGAAAAAAGAAGAGAGAGTGATAGGAAGAGACGGGAGACGCAAAAGGAAAGGATATACATGAAAAAAAAAGGAAGAAAATAAGGATGGGATGGAAGAGAGGAGACACGCTTACTGACATCACAGCAACCCTAACCTCCAGAGCACGTGAGGAAGACAAGAAAGTTTACAGCACCAGGGTCTGCGCCGGGCCATTAAGGAAGGAGGGGCGACCGACGTGCGTAGGGAGGGAAAGGGAGAGACTGAGAGCTAGTAGGAAGAGGCAGAGGAGGCGGAGGAGGGGAAGTAGGAAGCGGAAGCCAAGTTAGGGTCGTGAGGAGATGTAGAGACAGAGGGATGAGGAATGAGCAGTAGAAAGGCAGGGATGTAAGTACTGTAGGAATGACAAAGGAAGAGACTGTTAGAGGTTGAGAGTTAAATGTGTTGGTGTGTTAGGGACGTAAGGGAATGTAGAGGAATGACGATGAGCAGTAGAAAAGTCGAAGGTATGAGTAGGTTCTGAGGAAATGTAACGTGATGTAGGTGGTGCAGGAGTGAGAAGGAGAGAAGCTGAGAGTGTCTTGGTATATTGGCAAGTGAAGGATGGGTCGAGGAATGAGAGGGAGAGGAACAGGTAGAAAGAGAAGTCGTTCAACGTGAGTCTGGCCAGAGGGAGATAAGGGGAGGAAGCGGTGGTGGGGGAGGGAGCCAAAGTGAGGCATGGCGGGAAAAAACAGGGATTTATGGTGGAAAGAAACTAGAGGTCATGGAAAAAAAAGTGAGAAGAAATGGGAAAGAAGATGAAAGAATGAAACTTCAACACTTCTATGGCTATAAGAACACACACACACACACACACACACACACACACTCTCTCTCTCTCTCTCTCTCTCTCTCTCTCTCTCTCTCTCTCTCTCTCTCTCTCTCTCTCTCTCTCTCTCTCTCTCTCTCTGCGGTCTCCACACCTGTCTATTTTTTCTACCACATTCTCCTTCTCACCTTCCTCTTTTACTTGCTCCTCCTCCTCCTCCTCCCCCTCCTCCTCCTCCCCCTCCTGTTTCTCCTCCCCCTTGTCGTCGCCGCGCAAGAACACGCACAACTCATTCATGTTCAAGAGACAGCAACAAGAACAAGGACACGGACCAAGGCGCCGCGGAAACAGTGTCACCAAGGCCCTGTGTTGGCAGCCGCGGACACACCAAGCCCCGCCCATCAAGAAAATAGAGAAAGAAAATAAGAGACGGCTCGGTTCAAGGCACACAATAAAAAAGAAAGAGAGAGAGAGAGAGAGAGAGAGAGAGAGAGAGAGAGAGAGAGAGAGAGAGAGAGAGAGAGAGAGAGAGAGAGAGAGAGAGAGAGAGAGAGAGAGAGAGAGAGAGAGAGAGAGAGAGAGAGAGAGAGAGAGAGAGAGAGAGAGAGAGAGAGAGAGAGAGAGAGAGAGAGAGAGAGAGAGAGAGAGAGAGAGAGAGAGAGAGAGAGAGAGAGAGAGAGAGAGAGAGAGAGATCCTTGTATCGAATAACGCAGGAAGACGAGGAGGAACACAAAGGAAGGAGATACAAAAAGAACAAATACAAGACTGTGTTGAGGAGGAGGAGGAGGAGGAGGAGGAGGAGGAGGAAAAACAGGAAGAAGAGGAGGAGGAGGAAAAGCAGGAAGAAGAGGAGGGAAGAAAAGGAGGAAAAGGAGGAAAAGAGGAAGGAGGAGGAGGAGGAGGAGGAACATATCTTGCGGAAAAAAAAAAAAAAGAGATAATAAAGTTCACACACACACACACACACACACACACACACACACACACACACACACACACACACACACCAAAAAGACGAAGGAGGAATAGGAAAAAAATATATATACAAACACATTCGTAAAAGAAATAAAAGAAACGATACACACCCCAAAATCTGAGAGAAAGAAAACGACAAGGGATAGAAGAAGGGAAACCGGATTAGGCAGAAGGGAGAACGAGAGAGAGAGAGAGAGAGAGAGAGAGAGAGAGAGAGAGAGAGAGAGAGAGAGAGAGAGAGAGAGAGAGAGAGAGAGAGAGAGAGAACCAGGTAATAAAAAATAACAGCATATGTCTCAGGTACGTATATAGAAATGAATCCGACCTGAAGTGAAAAGTGAGCAGTGAGAAAATTGGATCCTGAGGAAGGAATGAAGCAGGAGGAGGAGGAGGAGGAGGATGGAAGAATTGGGCACGTCACCTGATAAGTCATGCATTTTCTTCTTCACCCTTTACAAATCTGAAAAATCTGAGTCTCTCGCGTCAGAACTTCCCTTTTTATCAGCTTGTCTCATGTTAAATTTTATGTTACGCTCTCTCTCTCTCTCTCTCTCTCTCTCTCTCTCTCTCTCTCTCTCTCTCTCTCTCTCTCTCTCTCTCTCTCTCTCTCTCTCTCTCTCTCTCTCTTTCTTTCTTTCTTTACCTCCCCTTATGAACTAACCATTCACTCGCCTCCATGCCTCGTCTGCTAAGGTAAATAAAAGACACCTGCTCCTCACCTGCCCACTACCACCTCATTTATTCGGCCTGCCCTTATATAAGCTGTCACTGGAATAGACACTCCGCTCCCCGCCATCATGGCTATAGTCACGAGACACCCTGGGCTGAGGTGGGAGTGTTATACAGCATTCATACCACGAAAGGTTACTCCACGTCTTGTATGATAACTTAACTTCCCAGGCGATCATTAAAGTGTCCCTGGATGTGAAACGCGAACCTTACGTTGTTGTGTGAAGCTTGTGTACAGAACAACGCGTGGCAAACCAATAGATAAGGTAAGCAAATAATGTAGGGTTTTGCTTATTTCATCGTGACCTTTGTGTGTCAAAAGTTGCTTGGTAAAATGAGGGTAAAATGTTGTTTGTACTGTAGAATTACGTGTAAGAGATTCATAGAGTAAGCTGTCAGGTGAAATGCTGTGAGGATTCAGCCATAATATGTTTGTATAGTGTGTGTGTGTGTGTGTGTGTGTGGTGTTTTGGAAATCGCTTAATGGTGAAGTAAGAGTAAATAACGATAAAATATTGTCAGATGAAATACTGAAAGAATTATAATTCTTTTCCTCGCACTAAAAATCTAATTTTAAAACACAAATATTGATAATATAATTATGAAAATGACAGCAACTAGATTCGTACATAATACCGTCAAGCGCTGATTTTAACTTGTATGTTTTGTTTTCTGTATTTGATAATCACCTAGTGGTAAAACATTTCGAGTAGCTGACATGACCACTGTGAAATGCTGCACACATTGAGGTCATTTGGCCTCCCGACAATTACGTAACTCCGTTTTCTCCCGCAGAATGTAAAACATATTCTAAATGATCTAATTTAGATTTCTATGTACTAGATAATCACCAGATGATAAAATGTTTGGGGCGAATAGCAATTCCACAGTGAAATGTCAGGTGTGCTCCAAGCCAGTCATTGTGGATTCCTTGATAATGCTTTGATCCTGTTTTCTGCCGCTGGATTAAAGGCGCAGTCTACTCGTATTACATAAGGACCAAAACACAATTTATCACCACCGGCTGTTTGTGTTCCTGCTGAGATGACCTTTGGTGTTCCATCTACTTTGAAGGGTCCAGTGTTCCATCTACTTTGAGCACCACAACACTGAGCTTCACCGAGTAATATCCCGCTACACGAGGATTACATCGCCCCACCACATCACAGAGCAGTGCTGCAAGTATAGTCGATGCTCTCTAGCTCTCTTCACTTCACAATAACACAAGGTTGAATTCTGGCTCAATATTTATTTAATTCACCACTATCGTCGGCACTAGCAATACCAGTGGTCAATCAGGCGCAGGAAAACCTTACATCATCTACCACAAACATTTTATATCGGAAAGATTTCATGCAACAAAAAAAGGGATTGCATGAATTTACCAGTTTTAACTTCCCTGAATGTAACCATGCAATCTTGATGCCTGCACGACCCAGGGAAACCACGAGAGTTACCGCGTGAAACAAATACATTGCACACACAGCATGAAATACACTTTTACAATATTTTGTGATACATTTCTCTCTGTCGAGATCAAAAGTAACATTTATTCTTAGTTTCCTTTCTGGAAAGTAAAATAAAATGACAGGTAGAACTATTTATTTTAAAAATCCTAGAACAAACATCTGGATTCATACATTTTATCCGCTACAACAAATTAGCGCTCGGAATTAATTTTAAAGAACTACAATACGCCAAGTAACACCCATGCCTGTTATTTTTCAACAAATAAAGCAAACCAAATAATGCCAAGATCCATCCGTTCCTTTGAAAACAACAATAACAAACCTTTCCATTCCCTATCACCCATTACTTTTCCACACTACACTCCACACCCTGTCCCTGCCACCATCACACCCTACCAGTCTGTCTATTCTTCACTCCACACCCTACCACCACCAAACCCTGCTAGCCTGTCTATTCCTCATGCTCCCCCCAAAACCTCCATATTCTTCCCCAGGTTATGATTTTAAGTCACTGCTAACATTATCAACTCTGTCTGAAGTCATCGTATTTACTCTGCTCTTCTCTGCCGCTTCTTCCTCTTCAGCCTTGCCTCTTCCTTTAGTCGTCGCTTCATCTCTTGGTGCCTTTGCTTCTCTTTCTCTGCTTCCTCTCGTCGTTCGCTTTTAATGTAATTCTTCCACTGATTATTCCAAACTTGCATTACTTAGCTGATTACAGTTGGTTGCAGGACTCCCTCTCTCCCTTACTCCCTCCCTCTCTCCCTCTCCCTCTCTTCACTGGAGCCAAAATTACTCGGCCGTTGACTTGATAATTCGTCAGGTAGAGAGTCAGTCCAGAGTAATTCAGCCGCTGACCTTCACTGTGCGTCCCATTCAATGTGTACCTCGCTTGTATTGCCGTGTGTGTGTGTGTGTGTGTGTGTGTGTGTGTGTGTGTGTGTGTGTGTGTGTGTGTGTGTGTGTGTGTATGTGTGCTAAGTGTATGCACATGAATGCCATTTGTTCTAGCCTTTCTCTTTAACGCCAAATGTTTGTTGTTTGTCTGTCTGTCTGCACATTCTCTCTCTCTCTCTCTCTCTCTCTCTCTCTCTCTCTCTCTCTCTCTCTCTCTCTCTCTCTCTCTCTCTCTCTCTCTCTCTCTCTCTCTCTCTCTCTCTCTCTCTCTCAGCATTATTAACGAATCAGCAGCGGACAAAAAGACGAAAATTCCTCCTATTGTATCCACGCTCCTTGGCCAATAGATCGTTGTTCCCTCTCCTCTGCTCGTCTGCCGCGAAAACGCCGAGCAAGGAATCAGAAACCATTCATTCCGCTCATCCAATATTCGCAATTCCAAGTTACAACAGGTAATCGGGATCCGCTAAGGGGGATCCAATTTCTTAATCCGGGGAAAAGAGAGAGAGAGAGAGAGAGAGAGAGAGAGAGAGAGAGAGAGAGAGAGAGAGAGAGAGAGAGAGAGAGAGAGAGAGAAATGAGTAAAGAAAACACACATACAAGTGTACACATCCATTCATACATACATGTATTAATGTATGTATACATACATACATGCATACATACTAGAGGTGAGTAAATATATACATGTTTCCATACATGCATACATACACGTTACAAACAGATATGCCTACATTAGTACACGTTTACGAGTATACATACATATAACATGCATGAAATCTGCTCTCTGTTCATATAATATAGCAAGAGAGAGAGAATGAGACAAAAAAAAAAAGTGTCATGAACGAACTTCTTCCCGGGGCTGGGGTCAGGTGGCACTCTTGGAAGGTGTGCCTCGGGGAAGCAGCGCGCCTGCCCTGACGTGGCGCGGTGAGGAAATGAAACCAGACCGTGAAGATGCAATGGTGTGTTATGATTCTTTTGTGTACGGCCTGGCCTGTTACACCCTGGCCACCACCACGCCCCGCACTGCTTATAACCTGAACACAGATCACACAACACCACCTTAGCAAAGATCACCGGTCAGCCTGCCTCCATATGTCTACACTGATCTGGGCTTCTATTATTGATCTTTCCAAGTCAAAATAAATTAGGCAAAAAGCAAGACTTCGTTTATCAGACTGATTCCTCTCACTCTTAATCACACCCCAGCATTAAGAGCCAGCTGTACTTTTGCATGTATTTCCTCATCGCAGCAGCATACCGTGGCCCCGCGAGACGAGCACAGCGTTCTTCAGGCATTACTGGGAAGGCAACTTTCTCTTAAACCAAAAATAGATGCACCATTACCGTTGTATACAAATAACCCGAAAAGTCATATTAACCAAACACTGTGTATGCAACACATTATTGATGGAGTATTATCGAAGAGGTTCATAGAGACCGACAAAATATAAGAAAAGTAAAGAAAAGAAATGATTATATAAAAGAAATATATGGTAATAAGAAGGAAAATGACGAGATGGTTGCGCGATCGATTCTGAGAAATACAATAAAATAAATGACACGGTCTTCCTTCTTTCAGGGTTAGGTAACAGGTTATACGCATTGCGACAAGGATAGATGGAAGTTGCGAGCAGCAAAATGAGTTTTCAGAAAGTTAGAAAAAAAGAGGAAAACTTTTTAATGAATCGGTGCAGATCAATGGATTGTATTAAAGGATGGCTGAAACATGCGTGTGTTCTGTTATATGAATGACAGACGTGGACGATTATTGTGGCAATGGAAAAAGGAAAAGAAAAGTAAAAATTAGCACTTTGCATGATGGGTAAAAGTAAGTTGTTAAAACTAAGACTTTACTACCAAGAGATTTACACATGTTTTGAGCTAAAGATCACTGGAATAATTCTGTGATACCTTTGTCTTCTTTATTACGCAAAACCACCTACGTTAACTCAAGCCAAGGCCTTGTAATACTGATAAAAAGTAAGCGTAATTGTTATTATTACATTTTACTTGGTGCTTGCTTTTTTATGGTAGGTAAAAATATCATTGGTTGTCTACCTTATTTTAAATTTTCTGTGTTTTTGTGTTTGCTCTTCGTCTAAAATTTTATTGCTCTTCTAATGAGACCGCTATGTAGGGATATGAGAAATTTTGGTATCAAGCTGATGGGAGGATAATAACTTACGTAGATCTTTCTGTCTCCTTCTTCACGCAAGACCATTAGTGTTGCAGGGCACCACGATTCAGAGAGACTCTCGTGCTACGTGCACTGAGAATATGAATGAACTAATTTCCTAAGAACCTCCTTTTCTGCATATTTCAGAACAAAGCAAGTACTAATATACTATCCTTTCCTAGTGCCTTTCCTCGCTCCATATCTTTTCAGAGGAGAAAATATTTGGTACGGCGTTCCTTTTGGGACTGTGTCGCCATCTGCTGACACACTTCAGAACTGATGGGAGTGTGATATTCGAATAACCTAATTCACTATAAAATTCTTCAGCTATTTTCGCCATTTACTCTTGAATTCAGCGGCGCAGGGAAATACTCACAAAGGAAAAATCTAAAACACATAACATTAAACAATACTGCATTACATTATACATTACCATTTATGCGCAGCGGCAACCCACACCATCCTGTACCTGGAGCAAATAAAATGACACGCATTAATGCACATTTCTATCACGACGAGACGCTATTCTAAAAATTAATGCAGAGTTTTTCTGATTGTTTTCAGACCTAATAAATACTGAGTAAGAATCCCTGGTGTGGAATATTCGGAACAAGTGGATCCCGTGAAAAGGCAACCAAATAATGAATTCAGTAGTAGTAAGTACAAAAAAAGGTGATCAAATAATGAGTTCAGAGTGGTACGCACAAAAAAGACAATCACATGGAGTTCAGTAAAAGTAAATACAAAAAGACAACCACATAA
Source organism: Scylla paramamosain (assembly GCF_035594125.1). NCBI lineage: Eukaryota > Metazoa > Arthropoda > Malacostraca > Decapoda > Portunidae > Scylla > Scylla paramamosain. The sequence goes on along the minus strand of NC_087162.1, from coordinate 6,534,664 downwards.
TGAGTTCAGTATTAGCACACACAAAAAAGGCAATGAGTCAGTTGTGCAGCGATGGAAACAATAATCAAGGAGAGAGAACTGATGAGGCAAGCACCAACTGAACGGGTGAACTTAGTTAATGAGCGTGCTGTGTATCAATGAACAGTGAAGAATTGAGTGGCTTACATACTCTGACTTGTGAGATTCTACTTTGTTTTCTTTAAGTTTTTATTTTCTATTTTCTTGTAAGTTTTTATGTTCTGTTTTCTCGTGAGTTTCTATTTTCTATTTTTTTTTTTTTTTTTTTTATTTACGAGTTCTATTTATCGCGGTATGAGAGATAAGAAAAACTGAAAGTGTCCACCTCCTATGAGTATGCTCCAGTGAGGTGCTTTGCCGCGCGGTGTTGTGGATTCAGTGTTGCACCGCACATCATCGTCATTTGTTAGACAACGATACATTACCGGCACGTCACTTGTACACCAAGAAGAGGCAACGATACACGGCAATAAATACACAATAGGTGGAGAAGCAGAACCCCAGAGTAGCCAAGACAACAAGAAATGGCTTTACTTTCTTAATTAGGGTCCAGCAAGTGAAGCCGAGGAGCAAGGCGGCTTCATTAACCAAGACATGAATGCAAAAGAAAACGACGAAACAGACGCAAAGCATTTCAAACGATGACAAACGTTAACACAGCAGACCATTCCAGGACGACTTGCTTGAAATAATCTACATTAACTTCAAATGAAAGAGACAAGACAACGTAATAATGGAATCCTGCGCTACGCCCTCCACTACAGACGCATCCTGTAGCAGCGCGCCAGCCTTCAATACTGCATTACACCATCTAACTGTATACGAAAGATGACAGACGTGACGTTTACATAAAAAAGGCGTTAGTGGGGATTAAATTCTCTCTCTCTCTCTCTCTCTCTCTCTCTCTCTCTCTCTCTCTCTCTCTCTCTCTCTCTCTCTCTGACTGTCTGTTCGTTTCTCCGTTTGCTTGTTTTTCTGTCTGTCTGTCTGTCTCCCTGTTTGGTTGTCTGTCAGTGTCTGTCTGATTGTCTGTCTGTGTTTTTCTTTGTGTGTTTATTTGTCTGCTTGTGTCTGTATTTGTTCGCCTATCTGTCTGTCTGTCTGTTTCTGTTTTTCTGTTTGTCTGGCAGCTTCTCAGTATATAAGAAAATATATTTATTGCCTACGAAAATAAAGACGACTTAAAAATACGACAACAACAACAACAACTAGAGAAAAATTCACTCACTTCCACTTCATGATAAAAGAACATAAATAAATAAAAGCTGAAACATTAAGTATTATAAATAATTTATATCCTTCCAAGTGGTTTTATTTTATTTATTTTTTACCATTGCAATTTTCCATTATATTATGTTACTAGGAGAAATATGATCGCACAAGCGTTATACATGCAATATAAGCAACACATCTATATGCACCACTATATACTGTGTGTTCTAGTATAATACGCTATTTAACACTGTACACACCTTGATGCGCGAACAAGATACACCACTGCAACAAACACTCACGATAATGAAAAATAAAACATTCGTCCACAGCGTAAATGCAACAACAACAACAACAACAACAACAACAACAACAACAACAACAACAACAACAACAACAACAACAACAACAACAACAACAACAACAACAACAACAACAACAACAACAACAACAACAACAACAACAACAACAACAACAACAACAACAACAACAACAACAACAACAACAACAACAACAACAACAACAACAACAACAACAACAACAACAACAACAACAACAACAACAACAACAACAACAACAACAACAACAACAACAACAACAACAACAACAACAACAACAACAACAACAACAACAACAACAACAACAACAACAACAACAACAACAACAACAACAACAACAACAACAACAACAACAACAACAACAACAACAACAACAACAACAACAACAACAACAACAACAACAACAACAACAACAACAACAACAACAACAACAACAACAACAACAACAACAACAACAACAACAACAACAACAACAACAACAACAACAACAACAACAACAACAACAACAACAACAACAACAACAACAACAACAACAACAACAACAACAACAACAACAACAACAACAACAACAACAACAACAACAACAACAACAACAA
>NC_087162.1:6512500-6527500 GCF_035594125.1 Scylla paramamosain | reverse complement strand
CCTCTCGCCATACAGTCGTAGTGAGACCTGCAGAGACTGGAGGAGAACATGTGCCCGCACTACCAGATATGTGTTATAATGTCTAGATTTCTGATGTCTTAATAAAAAAAAGAAAAAAAGAAGAAGAAGAAGAGCAGGAGCGTAACTTTAGCACAAGACCACCACTTTCCCCGTGTGGCCATTCATTACGCAAAGAACAGCGGAAAAATGACACTTACTAATTAGGAGAGGCAGAAGCCGTCATCCCTCCGCCATGAAAGACTGCGAGGATATGGAAGGAGACAAAAGCATCGAGGGAAGCTGGAAAAATACATATCAGGAGCTACGACGAATTAGGGGAAGAGGAAGGGATCACTGAGAACGAGGAAGAGGAGGAGGAGGAAAAGAATCTCTCTCTCTCTCTCTCTCTCTCTCTCTCTCTCTCTCTCTCTCTCTCTCTCTCTCTCTCTGTATTATATATATATATATATATATATATATATATATATATATATATATATATATATATATATATATATATATATATATATATATATATATATATATATATATATATATATATATATATATATATATCATTAAAAGTGATGGCAAGCTCTGCATTTATTATATATATATATATATATATATATATATATATATATATATATATATATATATATATATATATATATATATATATATATATATATATATATATATATTTTTTTTTTTTTTTTTTTTTTTTTTTTTTTTTTCTTAGGTGCGGCATCGGCCAACAGCAACAAAATTATAATAAAGCAAAGACCCATTGAAGCACCGGTCCCCGAATAGAGTCGAAAGCGGTCGCCAGAAATTACAGGATAAGTGTCTTGAAACCTGTCTCTTGAAAGAGTTCAAGTCACAGGAAGGAGGAAATACAGCAGCAGGCAGGAGTTCCAGAGTTTAAAAGAGAAAGGGATGAATGACTGAGAATACTGGTTAACTCTTACATTAGAGAGGTGGACAGAATAGGGGTAAAAGAAAGAAGTCTATTGCTGCGAGGCCATGGGAGGACGGGAGGCATGCAGTTAGCAAAATCAGAAGAGCGGTTAGCATGAAAATAGCGGTAGAAGATAGCAAGAGATGCAACACTGCGGCGATGAGAAAGAGGTTGAAGACAGTTAATTAGAGGTAGAGGAGTCTATAAGACGAAAAGCTTTTGATTCCACCCTGTCTAAAAGAGCGGTATGAGTGGAACCCCCCATATATGTGAAGCATACTCCATACATGGACGGATAAGGACTCTGTACAGATTTAGCATCTGGGGAGGGTGAGAAAAACTGGCGGAAACGACTCAGAACACCTAACTTCATAGAAACTGTTTTAGCTAGAGATGAGATGTAAAGTTTCCAGTTTAGATAATAAGTAAAGGACAGACCGAAGATGTTCAGTGAAGAAGAGGGGGACAGTTGAGTGTCACTGAAGAAGAGAGGATAGTTGTCTGGAAGGTTGTGCAAGTTGATAGATGGAGGAATTGAGTTTTGAGGCAATGAACAATACTAAGTTTGATCTGCCCCAATCAAAAAATTTAAAAGACAAGAAGTCAGCTGTTCTGTAGCTTCCCTTCGTGGGTTGTTTACTTCCTGAAGGGTAGGGCGCCTATGAAGAGACGTGGAAAAGTATAGGGTGACATCATTTGCGTAGGAGTGATCAGAACAAGAAGCTTGGTTTACAAGATCATTGATCAATAATGGGAAGAGAGTGAGCGACAGGAAATAACCCTGAGGAACACCACTATTAATATATTTAGGAGAAGAACAGTGACTGTCTACCACATCAGCAATAGAAAGGTCAGAAAGGAAACCTGAGATGAAGTTACAGAGAGAAGGATAGAAGCCATAGGAGGGTAGTTTAGGAATCAAAGGTTTTTGCCAAACTATCAAAAGCTTTTAATATGTCTAAGGGAACAGCAAAAGTTTCACCAAAATCCATAAAATAGCATGACCAAGACTCAATAAGAAAAACCAGATCACCAGTAGAGCGGCCTCGACGGAACCCATACTGGTGATCTGATAGAAGGTTATGAAGTGTTAGATGTTTAAGAATCTTTCTGCTTACGATAATAGATCGAAAAAGTTTAGAGGTAGGAAATTTAAGTAATATTATGGCAGTTTGAGGGATTGGAACGGTCACCTTTTTATAGGAACAGGCTGAAAGTAGGCAAACTTCCAACAAGAAGGAAAGGTAGATGTTGACAGATAGAGTTGGAAAAGTTTGATTAGGCAAGGTGCAAGCACGGAGGCACAGTTTCGGAGAACAGGAGGGGCCCCATCAGGTTCATAAGCCTCCCAAGAGTTAAGGCCAGCGAGAGAATGGAAAACATCATTGCGAAGGATCTTAATGGGTAGCATGAAGTAGTCAGAGGGTGGAGGAGAGGGAGGAACAAGCCCTGAATCATCCAAGGTAGAGTTTTTAGCAAAGTTATGAGCGAAGAGTTCAGCTTTAGAAATAAATGAGATGGCAGTGGTGCCATCAGGTTGAAATAAGAAAGGGAAAAATGAAGAAGCAAAGTTACTGGAGATGTTTTTATCTAGGTGCCAGAAATCACGAAATGAGATAAATCGTGAAAGATTTTGTCACTTTCTAATAATGAAGGAGTTTTTGGCTAGTTGGAGAGCAGACGGCATGATTCCGGGCAGATATATATATATATATATATATATATATATATATATATATATATATATATATATATATATATATATATATATATATATATATATATATATATATATATAATTTTTTCCTCTTTCGCTAGCAAGCCTTTCCCAACGCTATATGATTTCCGGGTTTTATACCTATGAAAAATTTTCCTGCAGCCCCAGATTGTCTTTTTGGCCAGTATTTATTTTCTTTTAAATACACAGAAAGGATAGTTTTTCTTCTCTCATCTTATCTTTCTTCTTTAATTTTTCACAGGCGTGAGCGCGTTTCTGCGTACGTGTACTCGCCTGCCTGCCTGCGAGACTCGCCGCTTAATTCATGCTCTTTGTGCGTCTTATTACCGGAGGGAGGGCGCGGTGCGGGCCAAGGAGGCGCTACTTATGTACCGTTTTGTCATATTTTGCTCCATTTCTGTGAGGCGATTTACTCCACTAAGAGCAAGACTTTCCCAGCTACTTAGAACAAAGACTTCTTTGTAACTCTCTCTCTCTCTCTCTCTCTCTCTCTCTCTCTCTCTCTCTCTCTCTCTCTCTCTCTCTCTCTCTCTCTCTCTCTCTCTCTCTCTCTCTCTCTCTCTCTCTCATAGAGGTTCTGGAGAGCAGCTTCCAGTCACCTGCTGCTTTTCAGAGTTGTTGAATAGCCTGCGTGATAAACATTCCCTGGTCGGGCGAGAGCTGAGGCGTGACATGTAATAGTATCGAATACCTTGTTTGGGAGATGATATTATGATTATCTATGTATTCATTGTCGAGCTGATGGAGAGGCCTTTTGAAGTTGCGGGCGCTGAATGGATCTGTCTGTGTTGTGGGGTGGCGGAGCGTGGTATGATGTGGTGTGCAGTGGTGATGTTATTAGTGGTGGTGGTGGTGATAGCGGTTGTGGTGATGGTGGTGGTGGTGGTGATTGTAGTGTGTGTGTATTGTAGTGTGTGTGTGTGTGTGTGTGTGTGTGTGTGTGTGTGTGTGTGTGTGTGTGTGTGTGTGTGTGTGTGTGTGTGTGTGTGTGTGTGTGTGTGTGTTTATTTTACTGGACAATGTTCTATTTTCTTCATCACACACACACACACACACACACATATATATATATATATATATATATATATATATATATATATATATATATATATATATATATATATATATATATATATATATATATATATATATATATATATATATATATATATATATATATATATATATATATATATATATATAATGTTATTTTTTTTCGTGATATGAAATTCTTGTGATGAAGCTTGAATTCTGTAAAATAAACTATGTACTATCACTACAAATAAGAGAGAGAGAGAGAGAGAGAGAGAGAGAGAGAGAGAGAGAGAGAGAGAGAGAGAGAGAGAGAGAGAGAGAGAGAGAGAGAGAGAGAGAGAAACACACAAGCAGAAGGAACAAAGCAGTGGTGTTTACCTATATGTATATTAATCCTTTACCCTTTCGTTTCGACCATTTCTCTGAGAGAGAGAGAGAGAGAGAGAGAGAGAGAGAGAGAGAGAGAGAGAGAGAGAGAGAGAGAGAGAGAGAGAGAGAGAGAGAGAGAGAGAAAAATCTTGTATGCTTGTCTTTCTAACTTTAACTTCTACTCACCCACTGACCAACTTCGAGCAGTGATCCGAGATGAAGCAAGACCCTTAGTGATGCAACACGACGCACTGTTAATGATAATCTATCCTCTATTTGATCCTATGAAGCCACTGAAGTTACTCGTGTGACTGCCGGTGTGAAAGCTTAATGTGAATGCAGATCACTGTCTATTTAATTATATACCTTTTCTATGAGCTGCTACAACCATTTTAAATAGTTATATACCTAATGTTGTTTTTTTGGGGGGATCTTTTTTTTTTTACTGTCCTATATTTTCTTTTTGAGTTACATACAATTACTTTTATTTTCCTTTCAGTGTGGCACCTTATCTATCTGTCTATTTGTCTATCTATTTATTTTTTTATCTACCAAACTATCTATCTTTCAATCTATATCTATCTATCTATCTGTCCATATGTCTATCTATTCGTCTATTTATCTATCTATATATCTATCTATCTATCCATCTGCCTATCTATTCGTGTCTACCAATCTGTCTATCTATCTATCTATCTATCTATCTGCCTATCTGTCAATCCATTTCACCATCTATCTCTATATCTACATATCTGTTTTATCTATCAGCCAGTGTGTCGTGGGGCCGGACGATGACTACACCCTGGCTGGTTAGTGAGGCGTCGTGAGGGGCCTGAGGCGTGTCTGTACCACCTGCTCACTACCCTCGCTGCCCACCCTCCCAATTAATATATCTGTCACTCCGGAATACACGCGGTGAGGGTGATAACGCCCGGCCCACTCAGCAACTATACGCTTACAGATCTCCCAGCTGAGTCTCTTTATCGTTTATTCACTAATTCATTATGTATTTCTATTGAGCCGTCGATTCGTATGTTTATTCATGGTGTGCCTATTACTATTCCTTTAGCTCTGGCTTTAATTCGTGAGCCAGGACAGAGTGGAATAATTTGAGCTGGAATGGCTGGTATTACACTGCAAGGTTCGCATCTACAAGTACTGTTCAGTGTGTTGATCCTCTGCCGTCAGCACCATCTTTACCACATCGCCTCGCATCGCCTCACCGTTTCACTCTCAGTCAGCACCATTACCATCAGTTATCCCTTCACACTTCTCCAGAATACCATACCCATCTGTTCACGCCATGATCACACGAGTCCCGAGGAGGTGTCGTCAGGAATGGTACTGGTAGATGTAAGATTCAGTACTCTCAAGACGTGCCCAAGAATGCTATTTACTGTCACATGTCACCCCTGCTAATAACCATACACACACAGATTTCGAAGGCAATATCAGACGAGTGCAGTGTTGTAGAGTAACGAGCGGGGACAACAGGCGCAGGTGAAGCAATGTATCAGCGCCATGACAGATGTGACCAGTAACCAGCAGCCTGCACATCCTCTCAACACCACATGCTAGTTAGGAATTCTCACTTCTTTATTAGTTATTATTATTATTATTATTAGTTTGTTGTTGTAAAGGATGCCGAAGCGCCTCCTGTCTTACAATTATTATTCAGACCAGCAAACACCACTTCACCGTCACAACCACCACCACCACCAAAACCAGCGCACACTATCACCTCACCACCACTGCTACCAAGACGTCCAGCACCACCACAACCACCAGGCATTCATACACTACCTCCCACCCACACAAAAATTACAAAAGAAGAAAAATAGTTGATCAGCTTTGTATTCTTTTTATAACATGAACACTCAAGCAGACTCATCAACTTGACTACAAAGGTGCCATGACAAATCTTTATTAGAAAAAAAAAAAAATGAGGATTGTTAAAAAGTAACACTGCAGTCTCTGGAATTAAACTTTTACACATTAAGTCCAATATAACAACTACTATTAAATTCATTTGGAGTTTAAATCGCAGGAACAACACCCAAATCTTCTTAATTATTACGCTCTTTAATTCCTAAATGTCAACCACTAAAAGTATTAAATTTTCAAGCTAAGCTTCTAGAAAATTAAACATTTTTTTCTTTACACTTTCATGACACATCACCTACGTAAATCTAGTATAAAAAATATATACTTACAAATGCATAAACACGATCAGATTAACACCACTGATGGGGAAAAAAACAGGAAAGAAAAAAATACTTCGTTACATTTACACGTCACACCACTCGAATATAATAATAAAGAAAAAACGTACCAATTCATAAATAACACAAATATATAAAAAAAAAAAAAAAAAAACATTATTCATACGAGAAAAAAAATGAAGAAAATACCCTAAACTATCTAGTAATTAAATAAAAAAATATATAAGAATGCATGAACAACAAAATTAATAATAATAAAGAAAATAAATACACCACTAGTACCCAAAATAAATAAATAAATAAAAAACACAACTGAAACAAAAACTGAAAATAAACATGCATAAAAACAAAACCTCACTCATACCCCTCAAAAAAAATAAATAAATAAATACCCGTACCCACCCGCCCCCCTCCAAAAAAAATAATAAAATAAAATAAAATAAATAAATAAATAAATAAAAACTTGAAAATTTACCAAACAGCTTACTACCCACCCATTCCCCCTTCTTTTACCTACCCTACCCATCTCTCTATGTAAACAAATAAAGAATGTCAACTCCATTCCACGCGACCATTAACCATTTACCGTCTCTGTTTCCCTTGTACGAAGCGACGCAGCGAAAACAAAAGACTATCGCAGGTGAAAGTTACGTTGAGCTTTCAGTGAGTGGCCGGACACGAAGGCAGCGAGGGATGAAGTTTACCATGGGAGGGAGAGGGAGAGGGAGGAAAGGAGAGACGGAAGGCGGGAGGAGAGGGGAAGAGAGGAGGAAGGGTGGAGGATGGGAGAAGAGGATGGAGGGGAGGAGGAGGGGTGGTAAGGGTGAGATAAACGGAGGGGAGGAAAGAGAGAGTGAGGGAGAGGGAGAGAGAGAAAAAGGAACGGAGGAAGGGAGGGTTGACTTCGAGTGGGACGGCAATAAAGTGAGGGGAAGGGGAAAAAGAAGAGAGAGAGAGAGAGAGAGAGAGAGAGAGAGAGAGAGAGAGAGAGAGAGAGAGAGAGAGAGAGAGAGAGAGAGAGAGACAAAAGAGTAGGACAAATGGGGGAAATAAGAGAAGAGAGAGGGAAGTAAAGCAAGAATGATAACAGGTGGACAGACAGACAGGGAGGACATCACAGAACAGGTGCATCAGCTGAGAAGGGAAGAAAAATGAAAAAGAAGAGGGAGATAAAAAAAAAAGGAAAGGGAACAGAAAGTAAAAGAAAGAAGATCAAGAAAAGCTTATACTAATATTACCTTTTTTTTTCTCTCTCTCTCTCTCTCACTCTCTCTCTACCTCTCCCTCACTCTCTCATTTACCCTCCTTTCTGTTTCTTCCATCTCTTTAAGCCTTTCGAGATGATAATGTAATCCAACTCCTGCAGCTGTGCGATTACTTATGAGAGGAGAGGGAGGGAGGGAGGGAGGGAGAGAGGGAGGGAGGGAAGGAGTGAAGGGTTGGGGAAAGTAGAAGGGGAAATGTTGAAAGGCATGAAGGAAGGAAAGGAAGGGAAGGAAAAGTTTAAGTTATCCATATTTTCCAGAGAGAGAGAGAGAGAGAGAGAGAGAGAGAGAGAGAGAGAGAGAGAGAGAGTGGGGAGGGCAGGAGAGAGTGACAAGGGGACTAGGAACTTACAGAATTTAACTTCCAGAAGCATAAGGATTTTTTTCGTGTGTGTGTGTGTGTGTGTGTGTGTGTGTGTGTGTGTGTGTGTGTGTGTGTGTGTGTGTGTGTGTGTTCGATTAGGTTGTGTCACTTTTACTCAGCTTTCTTTTTTTCTCACTGGGAGATTTTTCCAGGAACGGAACTGCAATAAAGGGTGGGGAGAGAGAGAGAGAGAGAGAGAGAGAGAGAGAGAGAGAGAGAGAGAGAGAGAGAGAGAGAGAGAGAGAGAGAGAGAGAGAGAGAGAGAGAGAGAGAGAGAAGAAAATCATTACTACCTTGACATTAAAACATTATCATTAGTCTATCATATTTTTATATCCTCACATTCCGTTTTTTTTTTTTTTTTTTTGACATTTTTCGTTTTTTTCTTTCATGTTTAACAGAAAAGATAGCAAACTGATGTGTTTCCTTGGACTCTGCCATATTGATAATCCTATTACTCTCTCTCTCTCTCTCTCTCTCTCTCTCTCTCTCTCTCTCTCTCTCTCTCTCTCTCTCTCTCTCTCTCTCTCTCTCTCTCTCTCTCTCTCTCTCTCTCTCTCTCTCACACTTTTACCTTCAAGTACTAAACTTTTATTTCACCCAGTCTATACTCTCACACTTCAGTTCCTTCACTTTCTTCCTGAACAAAACATAACTCCGATAATTGGCTCTCGAAATGACAGGTGAAGAGACACCTAACTACCCAGCCGCCTGTCGCCACAAGAGGACTTCATGTGACTTGAGGACATTACGAAATGGAATACTGAATTAAACCTAAAAATTGTTCGTTGACTGACTGGGTTACTTACTGGCTTGGTCTCTCTCTCTCTCTCTCTCTCTCTCTCTCTCTCTCTCTCTCTCTCTCTCTCTCTCTCTCTCTCTCTCTCTCTCTCTCTCTCTCTCTCATGCACTGAACAAGTTAGAACTTTTTTTTTTAATCGGAAGTGTACCTTTAAAATTATCTTAAAGTTTTCTTAGTTTTTTTTTAAAGCAATGTGTTTTCCGTAATCAGCAGTATTCGTCATTGAAATCCATCCTCAAAGGTTTTCCACAAGGTTCAGTGTTAGGTCCGATACTTTTTCTTATATATATTAATGACGTGAATTCTAGTACTAAATTTGACTTTATATTACATGATGACGATACTAATCTTTTATACATGCAACTATGATGTCTGTGGTAGACAAGGTAAGGTTATGGATTCATTGTAAAAAAATTAAGACTTAATATCTCTAAAACAAATTATATTCTTTTCAAAATAGGTCGGTTAAAAATGATCTACCCCCCTCCCCCGCCTCGCCATTGTCTTCAGGTTGTGAAATTATAAAATAAGTCAGTCACATAAAATTTCTAGGTGTCAACATTGATGAGATTTTAAGCTGGAAATACCAAATGGCAGATACATGTTTCAAGCTCTAACATAACTGATGCAGAGTCTGTCATGACCTGACCACGGAGGCAATGATCAGTATATCAACCTTATTTACTTATTTCTGTTTGGGGATGTAAATGGTCTTCACTTTTTAATTGAACTGTTAGTTGCCCAAAATGAAATTTTTAGGTGTATATTTTTTTCTTTAAAAACTTAATGCTACTGCTCAAGTATTCTCTGAAACAAAAATTCTGAATTTTTACTCATTACACAAATATCTTACATTATTATTAATATTAAAAACGAGGTACAAAGAGCAATATTTGCATTAATAGAAAACATTTCTCACAGTGGTCCAGTTTTTAGAACTAAGTAACTTAAGAATAGTGTAATAAGCTATATAAATAATTCCTGTAGGTCTGAGGATATATAGTATGTTTATGCACATATACGAATAATTCTCTAAATCTGAGTTTGCTACCTTACATAAAAGTGTATGTTCGTACAAAAATTTAAATTAGAAATTCATAATGTGCACCCTTTATATAATTTGCCTTTAAGTAGTTGCTCTTGCCAAATTTTGGTAACTCAAGCTGTCTGCCAAGGAGCTCCGGCTCGACAGACCGTGCCGAAGTTACTCATCTGAATGTATAAGAACATGTATGAAATTTATGTGGCAATAAATGTTACTTACATAGTTACACACACACACACACACACACACACACACACACACACACACACACACACTGTAGCCAGGAAATAAAACATCACAACACAACACAATACAACGCCTCCCTTCACTCGCTCCCCTGCTCACGTCCATTATAACTTGTGCTCGACGTGTCAAGGAAGTATCTCTATCTCTGGCTCTGGTTGTCAAATGAGCATCTCGCCGCCGCCTCCTCACACACACTCCAGCCTGACCAGTAGCCGTCTCCCCTCACCACTGCCTCGCCTCCTTTGTTCCACTGTTGTCATAATCAATAACTTTAGATTGTTCTGAGGGCGAGATTGGATAATCGAAGCGAACGACTAGAATTTCAAATCGAACTGAATAGCTGAATATTTCACTATACCTGACGAAGTATGTATTTGTTTTTGCTGTTAGAATCAATAACCTTTAAATGACGGTCTTGAAGCTGAAAATGATGATTCAATGGCAAATCGAAGAGAATGGCTAAAATTTGTGTCTTCTTGTATACTCGTAAACATTGTTAATGGATGATTATGGTGAATTAGAGTGCATACGTGAACATAACGGATTCTCGATATAACGGAAATCAATAACTGAGTTCCAATTAACTTCGGAGACATTTTTGAGAATCAATATTTATTTTCTGGATATAATGGAAGAAATTGACAGAAGCTACAAACTGGAACTATAAAGGGCAAGGGGCATGTTTATATCGATGTTACATATTACGTGTACTGAATAATACAATTTAGGTCAGTATGTACAAGTACGTAAGTGAATCTGTACAAGTGCAACAAGATGTTTAGTTGGCAGAGAGCAAGGTTCATAAATAATCATGATCGAGACCTCACAACAGCGTGACTTAATGACCTTGATAAAAGAAAGCTAGTTATCATAAAGGGTTTGATTTAATTAACCCTTAATTTTGAAACAACGAAAACGGTAAACGACGAACACAGGCTCCTCCCTATCTCAGTTTTGTATGGTTTGCTGTACCATTAATACACAAAACTATGTAACTGCTTGGCGCAAAAAAAAAAAAAAAAAAAAAAATAAAAATAAATAAATAAATAAATAAATAAATAAATAAAAAATCGTGCCATGGAAAATATGTTTGATTAAGATACGGTATGTAACTTGTTTTATTGGTAATGTGTTATTTTTATACAGATTTCTTCTTTTTAATATAGAGCTGTGTAAAATAAATAGTAAGACCAAAGACTTAGAACAGATTTTGAAGCACGTATTTGCTCACAATCTTCTTTCTGACTGTTATAAGAGGATGAGACAGAATATCTTGTCGTTTCTCTCACTCACCGCCCCAGTGCTGCATCTCTTACTATACTCTACAATTATTTCCATAGTTGTTGCTCTTCCGAACTTGCTAACTGTATGCCTCTGTCCCGCACCCACTCAACACAAGACTCTCTACTCTGATCCCCACTCTGTTCGCCTTACTGATGCAAGAAATCACCAACATCTTCACTTTCATCCTCTTTAATAGTAAACACTAGAACTCTCACTAATTTTATACTCCACATAACAAGAACTGTTTCCAGAGATAATAATTAAAACTTTTCCTCTTGCCACTCTCGCTAATACATAAAAAAAAGATAGTTAATTAGACAGTAAGGACAAAAAAAATTCTAAATATTCGTAATAATCATGAATAAGTTACACATTAAGATCAACTGTCAAATAAATATGTTAAAACACACACACACACACACACACACACACACACACACACACACACACACACTATAATAAGTAACACAATGAAAAAAAGCACCATCTGCACAACGAACACACAAACAGTTACGCTTAATGTCATATTGGACACAAAATCATTATAGAATATAAAGGTCAGTTCAGTTTCTGTTAGGAGCCAATACGATTCTTTAAATTCCTCGTTGCACCATGGGAAGGACGACAAAGACTTCATAAATAAATACAGGCCACTTCTGATCTCGCTTGTGTGTGTCGTATGGTGGTCACTCCGGTATAGAAGTGTGTGTGTGTGTGTGTGTGTGTGTGTGTGTGTGTGTGTGTGTGTTTGTTCGAGTCCAGGGAGCTGCGAGACAGAAGACATCTGTTCACCACACACACACACACACACACACACACACACACACACACACACACACACACACACACACACACACACACACACACACACACCGTCTTGACCTCACACGGAAGGACGTGTGACCTTAGGCGCTCTAGAGCAGCCTCGGCCAGCATGTTGGCCTTCCCCGCCCCCTATTTTGCCTTCTAGATTAGACTTACCTTTAGGATAAATGTTAAGTATTTCCCCACCCCCTCTGTACATTTCTAGTTTGTTAACTGCCTAAAGAATAAACTGTTTATTACTATTGTTATTATTACACACACACACACACACACACACACACACACACACACACACACACACAAGTACTCATTATTCGATTGGCTTCCCACACACCCTTACACAACTCGTGCCCTATATAAGAGACCAACCAACAATCCCATCAAAGAGGAAACTCCCATGTGTCAGATGAATTATGCTGTTTGGGGAGGGTGCTGAGTCAGTGAGGGAGGAAGGGAGGGAGGGAAAGACTCAGGACTGGCAGGGAATTATGCTGTTTGACAGGCATGCATTCTTTATAAGTATTGTGTCGCCTTCATGACTGAGCCAGGAGGATTAAGCATCGTGAGTGGCCGAGTCGGGGAAGGATTACGCTGATTAAGGGGTCAGCTGGTGAGTGCCCCCTGCCCCCTAGACTCCCACACCTGACTTTCCCTTGGGAGAAAAGCACCAGTCGGAGTGGGTCGTAATTTCACAGAGATTACTGGTATTATTTCAGCGGCGGGAATCGTGCAACAAATATTAATCCGTACGATGTATTGAGTGAGCGAACGATCCACGTGCCTGCCGGGAATTTGGCTCCAGCGGCCCAGATGCAACGCAAATAAGTTAGGGATAAAATGAGGGGCGGCGAGCGGCTACCGAAAATTTGGGAAGGAATCGACGAAACACGGGAGGAATATAAAAGGAATAGGGGAGCAGGGGCGGAGGAGGAGGAGGAGGAGGGTGAAGGAGGGAAATGGAGTGAATTTTGGCGGAAAACGGGGCGAGGACAGTGAAGGAAGGGAAGGTGAAGGGCGGGAGGGTGAAGGAGGGGAGAAAGAAGGGGCTGTTAACAAAATAATTCTAGGACAGAAGGAAGTTTGGGTTGTGAAGTGGAGCGTGTGGCGGTCTGGAATTTGGAGAATGTTATTACTCAAAAGCGAGCAGCAGCAGCAGCAGCAGCAGCAGCAGCAGCATACTGAAGACAACCTTTGCCAGAGTGCTGTGGTCCCGCTAGCCTGCTCCGTCCCCTCCTGTCGTGTTGCAGCCTTTTAGTCGTGCTGTGCCTCTGACGGTTGTACCTCTGCAAGCGATATAGTACCCCTGCCAAGTGTACCGTGCCTTTGCCGACCACAGAGCAGAGTTGCCCAACATGCTGGGTCTCAGTCGTAAACACAGCATGTTTGACAAGCGTATAGTGTGCCTACCAGCTGTGTCGCGGCCTTTCTAATTGTGTAGCGAGCCTTTCATTCTCTCAGCCCTTGCTAACAATTCACGTTGTTATTTTGACTGGCGCAATTCAGTCTTGTGAATTTCATGGCAGTTACTGTTATAAAAAGTCGTGATATCATCATAAATTGCCTGCTAACCGGGCAAATCTCCCATCACACCCACACGGCTCCTGTCACTGACACAGACACGTTGACATCAGCCATGAAACCTCGACGCGAATGGTATTAATATATTATTACTCGAGCGGGAGTCATCCATCGTGGTTCCGTCCACCTTTTGTTCACCCTTGACAAATCTAAATCGGTCCTGTCAAGCCTTAATTGCCTCGGTCTTCCCTGCAGCGGTCCTGAGGGTCTGTACTGGTCTTCTCCTATTGGTTTCGGCCGTGTTACCCTCAAACTACATCCGTATTGGCTGCAGTGTTTTATATTCATTTCAAATATTACGATCTGCGCTGAAAGAGGAGAACGAAAGAGAAGGAAAACAAACCGAATAAGAATTAGGTATCCAGTGATAAGAAAAAAATAAGGAGAAAGAAAGGAATCCTATGACAAATGAAAAAAAAAAAAAAAAAGGACTGGACCTTATAAAGAAAAAAAAAGAAAAAGCAAAAAGAGAGTGGTCAAGGTCAGCAGTCAGGTCCATCCTTCAGTGATCCATTAGTTCCGTAATTCTCCTCTCTTTGTGTTGCCATGTCGGGCGGCTAATGGCCTTCCAGTCTTTGTGCCTCTATAGGGTAATTGACTTAATTAGCTTTTGACTATCCCTGTTGGCCGGTATTAGTCCTCGCGTCCTCTCAGCTTCACAGGGTCGCCGGCCGCGCTCTTCCTCTCGAGTCTCATGCTGCAGCAACTCTGGCGGAACTCTCAGCTCTGTGGGGAAACTCTCGGCTCTGTGGTGGAATCCTTGCTTCTGTTCATCTCTGTGGTGGCCATTTCGATTTTGTGGCGGAATTCTCGGCTCTCTGGTGGACCTTTCGGCTCTGTGGTGGATTTCTCGGCCATTTGGTGCATCTCAGTCATGTGGTGGATTATCTTTGAGGTAAGAGTAAGATGCCATGTTGATTCTGCATTACCACGCAAACTGTGTATAATTGAGACAAACGTGAGCTTTTCTTGTACAGCCACTCTCTTATCTACGTGTGGCCAAGTCGAATCCTTCCTGGGACGTCAAATCCTCCCCGCCAAGTCAGCCCGACGAAGGTTCTCTGGGCAGTGTTGGCGTGTCGGCCTGACAGTGACCCTGCCGAATGTGGGATAACCTCTGCCGCTATGCAAGGGTTCTGTGGCGGTAGGAAGGCCGGGAAGGGTGGGAGGGGGGCATATCGGGCCTGTCTGACGGTGAGCGGCGTGACAGGTGTGTCGGGCCGTCAGGTGGCCTGGGTCGCACACGCAGTCCCACCGCCATCCCTG
>NC_087162.1:6507500-6510000 GCF_035594125.1 Scylla paramamosain | reverse complement strand
GACAGGTGAGGAGAGGGGGAAGGAAGGGGGAAAAGAAAAGAAACGGGGGAAAAATGGGAAAACGATGTAAATTAACGGGGGAAAAAGAGAGAGAGAGAGAGAGAGAGAGAGAGAGAGAGAGAGAGAGAGAGAGAGAGAGAGAGAGAGAGAGAGAGAGAGATGGATTTGCTGACGAGAAGGATGTCAGTGGGTGGGAGAGAGGTTCAGGAGGAGAAGGGCGAAGGAGGAGGAGGAGGAGGAAGGGGAGAGGAAGAAGAAGAAGGAGAAGGTAAAACGGAGAGGGAAAGAGAAATAGGAGGCGGAGCAGGAGGTGAATGAGGCAGAGTGCAATGGGAGGAGAAGAAGGAGAAGAAGGAGGAGGAGGACTAGGAGTAGGAGAAGGCCAAGTGGGGGGGGGAGAGATGGAGCTTGGAAGAGTAAGAGGGAAGGGGAGGTGGCAGGAAAATACAGAAGACGTCCCGGGGTGCCTGTGGAGCTGTCGCAGGTGGCCCCGGCGACGACCAGGAGCCGGGAATTACGAGACAGGTATGAACCATCTGAGGTAGGAACCGGGAGGGGGCGCCAGCTGATTGGACAGTGGGCGGGAGCGGCATGCCTGCTGACTCCAGGGAGGGAGGGACGGAGGAAAGAAGAGAAGCAGGAGGAAAGAAGGGAGGGAGGAAAGGAGGATGACGTCAGCATGAGCAGCAAGGTGAAGGAGAGGAAATGAGGAAGGGAAGGAAGAAGACGTCAACATGAGAGGAAAGAGGAGAGGAAGTGAGAGGAAAGAAAAGAGGGAAGAAGACGTAAACATGAGAGAAAAAGAGAAGAGAAGAGAAGTAAAGAGGAGAAGAAGAAGTAGGAGGAAAGACGAGAGAGGGAAAAAGACGTCAGCATGAGGGATGGAGGTGGGAAGGAAGAAAAATAGGAAAGAAGAGAAGGAAAGAAGAAAGAAGACGTAAACATAAGGGAAGGAAAACGAAAAAAAAATCATGAGGAAGGAAGCAATTAGAAAAGACTTCAACATGAGGGAAACAAGAGAATAGATAGAGAAAAGAGGGAGAGAAAAACACCTAAGAACGAAGGGAAAAAATGATGACCCAGATGGAAAGAAGAGAGATAGAAGGGAACAAGACATAAGCATCAACACAACGTAAATATGATGAAGGAATAAAAAAAAGGAGAAGAAAAAAAACGATATCAGGATAAAGAAGAGGAGAGGGAGAAGAGAGAGGAGGCAGTAACAAGAGAAGGGAACAGAAGACACGGATGAATAGAATATGGAAGAGATAAGCGGAGGAAAGAGAGAGGAAGTGTGAGGATAAATGAGAAGAGGCGAGCAGGAGGAAAACGAAAGCTGGAGGCAAAAAAGAGATGGAGAAAAAGATAACAAAACGAAAACAAAAGAAGAGAGGAGAAGTGACAGGAGAAAATGAAAGCGGAAGAGAGAGAGAGACAGAAAGAGATAACAAGAGAAAAAAATAGAGAGATAGGAGGAGGAAAAGGGCAGTACGAAACGTAAGGAGAGATAAAACAAGAGAGAGTTGACACCAATGAAAGGAAGGGAAAGGAAGAGAAAGAGGATGAAAAGAAAAAACACAGACAGGGAAAGATAACAACAGGAGATAAGGGAAAATAATGCAAAGAGCGGACGAGAGAAAGAGGGAGAGAACGAAGAGAACAAGGAAGTAGATAACAAACAGAGTGAAAGAACAGAAGGAGAAACAGGAGAAAGAGAAGGAGATAACAAATGACAAACGAAAAGAAGACGTGAGAACACAACACCAACCAAAACCAAACAAACAAACTCGACAAGGAAAGAGGAAAGAAGAAGAGGCAGGAGGAGAAAAGGAATGAAGGTAAGGAGATAGACTAGGTAAACAATTAAGGAGGGGAAAAAAAGAGAGAGGGACAGGAGAGGGGAGGACAAAGAGGAACGCCACTTGATCTGGAAATATGTGATAAGCAGGGAACCGAGGGGGAAAAAAGTTGGGTAAACGTCCCGGAGAAGATAGAGAAACACGAAAACAGGAGAACATCACTTCATCTGTAAATGTAAAACGCGGGGGCCTTTCGTTTCGACAGCATGGCGGAGGCTGAGGCGGAGAAGGAGGGGAGGAGGGAAGGAAGGAGGTGAAGAACAGGAGGAAACCACAAGAAGACAGGAACAAAGAAAAATAAAAATAAAACAAACAAGTAGAGAAAGAGAGTCAAGGATGCTGAGATGCTAAAAAAAGGATGTTAAAAATACATGAAGGAAAAAAAAAAGAAAAAGATATGAAAAAAGGAAGGAATTTGCAAAGGAAAGAGAGTAAAAGGAGCAGTGATAAAGAAAGACGACGAAGAGAGAGAGAGAGAGAGAGAGAGAGAGAGAGAGAGAGAGAGAGAGAGAGAGAGAGAGAGAGAGAGAGAGAGAGAGAGCAAATACATGAGGACAGAAGGGACGAGGAAGCCAGAGATTGAAGGGAAGGGAAGGGACGGGAATTAGGTTGGAGAAAGAGAATACAAAGAAAAGTGAAAG
>NC_087162.1:6465000-6502500 GCF_035594125.1 Scylla paramamosain | reverse complement strand
TCCCAGTCTTCTCATCTTTTCTTTGTTTATCCTCCTCCTCTCTCTTTTCCACTCATTTATTTTTAAACTTCTCATCTCTGTCACAAAAAGGACAAAAGACGCAGATTCATTACATTGCATACTTTAATCCACGTTTTATAAAGATGACGCTTTGCTATTTTTCTTTTCCTCCCATTAGTTTTCTTCTTTTCCTTTATTTACACTTTCTTCAATTCTTCATCAGGAAGGTGAACATTTATTTTATTCATGTCTTATTTTCAATTCACTATTCACCACATCATCTTTATCTTCTCCGAATCTCTACCTTATTTTCTCTATTCATATTTAACTTTCCTCTTTACTAAGCACAACATTTCATGCAGAGGTTTTCTAGTCAATGTAGCACTGAGATGGGGCGAAGAAGGATTTCTTTGTCATCGGGTTAATAAGTTAATGTGTCTAATGTGCCTGTCTTGTATTTAAGAACATAGGAACAAAAAATAAGGGAAGCTGCAAAAAGCCATCAGGCCTACACGTGGCAGTCCCTGTATGAAATATGCCTACCTATTTCCAATTACTACCTTCATCCATAAACTTATCTAATTTTCTTTTAAAGCTCCATAATGACTCAGCACTAACAACCTGATTATTGAGTCTATTCCATTCATCTACCAATCTATTTGAGAACCAATGCATTCCTATAATCTTTTTTTAAATCTGACTTTATCAAGCTTGAACCCATTGCTTTTTGTCCTATCTTGATTACTGACTGAGAATTTTGCTTACTTCGCCCTTGTTATATCCCCTAAAAGAAAGGTGACAGACAGCATTTCTAGAGAGAGTGATTGACAAAGAGCCAGCCTAAGTTAAGTCTTTCACCCTTAAGAGTTGAATAGCAAATATACACTGCAAGGACACCAGAGAGGTAAAGAAAGCAGTGACGTCCAAGTAAAATGTGATTAAACTATATTGTAACACGTTGAGCTCCAGGTAATGAGGATTATAACCAAGTAATTTCATATAATTCTTTGTGTTCTCTCTCTCTCTCTCTCTCTCTCTCTCTCTCTCTCTCTCTCTCTCTCTCTCTCTCTCTCTCTCGGAAGGTTGGAAAGTTTTTTTTTATTTACGTATTTATTTATTTTTAAGAGAAAGAAAAAGAACCGGAAGGTTGGAAAGTTTTTTTTTATTTACGTATTTATTTATTTTTAAGAGAAAGAAAAAGAACCGGAAGGTTGGAATGTTTTTTTTTATTTATGTATTTATAAAGAAGAAGAAGAAGAACCGGAAGGTTGGAATGTTTTTTTTATTTATGTATTTATAAAGAAGAAGAAGAAGAAGAAGAAGAAGAAGAAGAAGAAGAAGAAGAAGAAGAAGAAGAAGAAGAAGAAGAAGAAGAAGAAGAAGAAGAAGAAGAAGAAGAAGAAGAAGAAGAAGAAGAAGAAGAAGAAGAAGAAGAAGAAGAAGAAGAAGAAGAAGAAGAAGAAGAAGAAGAAGAAGAAGAAGAAGAAGAAGAAGAAGAAGAAGAAGAAGAAGAAGAAGAAGAAGAAGAAGAAGAAGAAGAAGAAGAAGAAGAAGAAGAAGAAGAAGAAGAAGAAGAAGAAGAAGAAGAAGAAGAAGAAGAAGAAGAAGAAGAAGAAGAAGAAGAAGAAGAAGAAGAAGAAGAAGAAGAAGAAGAAGAAGAAGAAGAAGAAGAAGAAGAAGAAGAAGAAGAAGAAGAAGAAGAAGAAGAAGAAGAAGAAGAAGAAGAAGAAGAAGAAGAAGAAGAAGAAGAAGAAGAAGAAGAAGAAGAAGAAGAAGAAGAAGAAGAAGAAGAAGAAGAAGAAGAAGAAGAAGAAGAAGAAGAAGAAGAAGAAGAAGAAGAAGAAGAAGAAGAAGAAGAAGAAGAAGAAGAAGAAGAAGAAGAAGAAGAAGAAGAAGAAGAAGAAGAAGAAGAAGAAGAAGAAGAAGAAGAAGAAGAAGAAGAAGAAGAAGAAGAAGAAGAAGAAGAAGAAGAAGAAGAAGAAGAAGAAGAAGAAGAAGAAGAAGAAGAAGAAGAAGAAGAAGAAGAAGAAGAAGAAGAAGAAGAAGAAGAAGAAGAAGAAGAAGAAGAAGAAGAAGAAGAAGAAGAAGAAGAAGAAGAAGAAGAAGAAGAAGAAGAAGAAGAAGAAGAAGAAGAAGAAGAAGAAGAAGAAGAAGAAGAAGAAGAAGAAGAAGAAGAAGAAGAAGAAGAAGAAGAAGAAGAAGAAGAAGAAGAAGAAGAAGAAGAAGAAGAAGAAGAAGAAGAAGAAGAAGAAGAAGAAGAAGAAGAAGAAGAAGAAGAAGAAGAAGAAGAAGAAGAAGAAGAAGAAGAAGAAGAAGAAGAAGAAGAAGAAGAAGAAGAAGAAGAAGAAGAAGAAGAAGAAGAAGAAGAAGAAGAAGAAGAAGAAGAAGAAGAAGAAGAAGAAGAAGAAGAAGAAGAAGAAGAAGAAGAAGAAGAAGAAGAAGAAGAAGAAGAAGAAGAAGAAGAAGAAGAAGAAGAAGAAGAAGAAGAAGAAGAAGAAGAAGAAGAAGAAGAAGAAGAAGAAGAAGAAGAAGAAGAAGAAGAAGAAGAAGAAGAAGAAGAAGAAGAAGAAGAAGAAGAAGAAGAAGAAGAAGAAGAAGAAGAAGAAGAAGAAGAAGAAGAAGAAGAAGAAGAAGAAGAAGAAGAAGAAGAAGAAGAAGAAGAAGAAGAAGAAGAAGAAGAAGAAGAAGAAGAAGAAGAAGAAGAAGAAGAAGAAGAAGAAGAAGAAGAAGAAGAAGAAGAAGAAGAAGAAGAAGAAGAAGAAGAAGAAGAAGAAGAAGAAGAAGAAGAAGAAGAAGAAGAAGAAGAAGAAGAAGAAGAAGAAGAAGAAGAAGAAGAAGAAGAAGAAGAAGAAGAAGAAGAAGAAGAAGAAGAAGAAGAAGAAGAAGAAGAAGAAGAAGAAGAAGAAGAAGAAGAAGAAGAAGAAGAAGAAGAAGAAGAAGAAGAAGAAGAAGAAGAAGAAGAAGAAGAAGAAGAAGAAGAAGAAGAAGATCTCAAGTCAAGGGTATTTATGGAGGTCATAATATTCCTTCCAGTTAATGAACCAATTGCTGTAAAAAAGACGGGAAATTAAAAGATAAGGGAGCCCAGCGTGAGTCCCAAGATCATGTTGAAAGAAGCCATCACTCGTGTGTTCCGCTTTCTTCAATTGTTTTCAAGCTGCTTTCATAACCGGACCCACATGAAAAGGTATCTGTATTTTACTTTATTTTTTATCTATTTGTATTATTATTATTATTATTATTATTATTATTATTATTATTATTATTATTATTATTATTATTACTTTTATTTATTTTTGAAGGGAGGGATTTTGCTATTATTTGTAGGTTACTCATTCGAACGTCCACAGGATGAAGACTATCAGCTGACTGGTACCACTAAATGACTAGTATCAACATTTTCGTTAAGGTGGTAAACCAAACAAAAACAAAAACAGAAAAAAAAAAATATGAAGTATGCATTCAAGTATTATTAGGCTTCATTTTGCACTGTCTCTGTCCGTTAACTGCCGTATATTCAAGTTTCGCACTGACTGGTACCACTAAATGACTAGTATCAATCTTTTTAGTCAAGCTGTAAAACAAAGGTGCCAGACGTGCATTCATCTATCATTAACCTTCATTTTGCACAGCTGAAATTCTCTTCTGATGTGTACGTACCATTGCCGTATATTCAAGTTAAGCCAGCAAACTCGGGAATCTGAGCGAATCAACGAATTTCACCCTTTTTACGTAAGAGGGACACTGGCCAAGGGCAACAAAAAACGAGGGGAAAAGAACATAGGCCCAGTGAGAGTGCAGTACCACAGGAAAGGCCAAAAGAATCATCTAGAATTGGACTACTGCTTCATGTCCACCAGCTCAACCCGATTGCCGAGTCTCCAACCATAAGTATTTCCCACCACATGCACGGATAGCAAATGCAAGACAAGTGCAGCCACAGCGTCATGAGTCCAGTTGGCAGCCAGCAGCAAGTCAGCAAGCCAACGCACTGAGCGGTGTTCCGTCAACCATCCAAGCTGACCAAGCCTTAACCTGCCTTGCTGGACTCGGTAGATACTGACGAATAATAATATTTTGAATGAAACTGAAGTATTATCTAGGCTTCACACGAGAGAGAGAGAGAGAGAGAGAGAGAGAGAGAGAGAGAGAGAGAGAGAGAGAGAGAGAGAGAGAGAGAGAGAGAGAGAGAGAGAGAGAGAGAGAGAGAGAGAGAGAGAAATTAAGACTCGCAAAAAAAATAAATAAATGAATAAAAAAAAGTCGATAAAAATAGGACACCAAACTCGCCATGTTTCAAGCTGTCTTGCTCCAGGAGACGTCTTGAAATCTAGATGAAAGTTATGCCTCTGACTGCATGATTTCATCGATTGCCTTGAGGTGACAAATTTTTCATGGGAATCTCTGAGGGGATGGGAAAGGTCAGAAGACAGGCAGTGGCTCAAGATTGAATGATACAATTGCTGTATTTTTCGAGCATCCATCCCACGTGACGCCATGAGGAATAGTATTATTTATTTATTTATTTATTTATTTTTTACTAACCACAATGCCTAGTCACGACATACAGTTGACCTAAGTAGAAATGTTACAAGTCCAATGGATTTTGTGTCTAAATAAGATAAAAACTGACATTTGAATAAGGTATGCACATTAAAATCATACACCCTTACTGTCATTCAGAGTAACTTAGTGGCATCTGCCAATTTCTCAGCTAGCATGCAGAACAGGACTTTTCTGACAATATGGAAGTTGTTACATTATACTTGCATCTATATAATGAGCTGACAGGGTATGGCGCCTGTAGGGACCAAGCACACAGCGAGGGATAGTTATTATATCAATAAAGCTGTCTACGCTGTAATTGATTATCACGCTGGATGGAGGGCTTTCAATCTTTCCGAGTCATTTTTGGGGAAGACTGGCTGGTATTGTATTGAACGAAATTCCCCTCGTGACGGTCTGCACATCACAACACGGCGCCAACCACACGCCTAAAACTGAAAAATGGAAACTGTCTCGGTTTGGACGATACGAGTAATAAAAAAAAAAAAAGAAAGAAAGAAAGAAAGGGTATAAGAAAGTATAACTTAATAAATTCGGTGGTCCAAACCTGTGTTGCAATGTAGTTAGAATAAGGGTAATGAACAAGGAATAAGTTTAACAGTTAAGCATTGGGTATGACGCTTTAGACAGCTGTAACAGTAACAGTGTGAAGGGAGGTGGTGGTGATGCTACATTATTACTAGCTTGGGATATGTCTCCTGTATTTAATTTTGGGTGCGTTTAAAGGTAGTGAATTTTGAATCTGGGGTGAAGGCGTCGTTCCAGATTAAAGAGCCCGGATAAGACACACAGTACCGAGACAAGGTCAAACGATAATTAAGAGAGTGTACTTGGTCACAATAACAAGTACCACAAAAACGGGTAAGGAAATAAAAAAAAAATGGCCTTGATGATATACATGAAAGGTGCAATCAAGTTTTAAGTCATCTAATTTTAGAATCTGTGTTTGTTTGAATAATGGGCGACTATATTTTTGGATCTTCTCAATAATTACTATATGCGGTAATTCTATTTTTTTTTTTTTCTGAAGTGAATTTCATATGTGATACTCCAGACTGGGTTATGCACAGTAAAAAGACGAGAGATCTGGAGGTAATTGGTCAATTTTAACACATAATGACAAGTCAGTTGTTTTTACCTGGAAGAGTGGGGTGATGTGTCTGGACGAAGAACCAAGTTATCTATTTGAAGTTAAAGGTCATGTGTTCGTCAAAGGTAACACCAAAAAATTCAACATCATTTGTGCCAGACATTATAGTTTATCAATAGTTGCGGTGTGCTGTTCACTTCCTTGTTTGTGAATAATACGTACGTCAGTCTCGTGGACATCAATGGTACAGTTGTTGGGGTTCCTTCTAGGCTATGGCTACAGGATCTATAGGACTTGTGGCAATAAGACAGTGCAGAGGTATGGAAAGTGTTTGATGTATTGTGTGCCACAGATAAGGAAGAAATAATATCACTCCTAAGACGATTCCTGCGACGCTTGTGGCACTCTCCGCTTAACAGTTTTGGTAGAAAAGCTTATTCTTCGAGTGACTTTGCTTTGTCCCGTTTATTACGTATTTTTTTAAACCACGAATGGATAAAGACACTTGATAAAGTTTTTTTTTATTTTTCTAGAAGTTACGGTGTCGAAGTTCTAACGAAACGAGAATATTGATGACTGAAAGATTTCGTCAAGAGCAGTAAATGTATTTGTTAGTTTCCCTGAGCCATGTTTCAGTGAGTGTAAAGAAAGTACAACAATTCTTAATTCATTCAATAACTCTTTTACATGAACAGGAAATCCGTCCTGAAGTTCGGTAGTGTTGCAAACAAGGAATATTTCATCGCGTCTCTCTTTGCAACAATTTTTAAATTTCTGTATTCGTGATATTCATTAGTGCCATCTATCGTCTCCATCTTTTTCATGTGAATTTGAACAGCAACAACAGTAGTAGGAATATCAATACTAGTGTTATTATTATTATTATTAGTGGTATTGGTAGTCGTGGTAGTCGTGGTAGTAGTAGTAGTAGTAGTAGTAGTAGTAGTAGTAGTAGTAGTAGTAGTAGTAGTAGTAGCAGTAACAGTAGTAGCGGCAGTAGCAGTAGCAGTAGCAGCAGTAGTAATCATAGTATTGGTGAGGTAGTAGTATCAGCAAGGTAACGGTGTGCGTGGAAGTGTATAGTGCGTAGAAGTAACACTGGTAACATATGAAGTGAACAACAGTGGAAGGAAATGATGAGATTTGTTGTCGTAAAGGTAACAATGACAGTAGTGAAGGCAATGGGAAAGACAAATACACTTTTTGATACTGTAGGGTAAAACTTCCTGAGTATTGCGAGAGAAGACAGCCACGAGAAATAACACAGGTGAAAGAGATAAGAAGATAGACAATGACTGTACACTATTTACAATTGTCTTTATAAATTTAGCTGTTGAATGTTAACAAACATGATTAAAAGAACTTGTGCTTGAAATTATGTCATTATAACATGGGAATTTGCAGAGATCAACAATCTGTAGAGATGGAAGTACAAGTGTTACGAGTAATGCAACAATAGTAGCAGTAGTGGTAGTAGTAGTAGTAGTAGTAGTAGTAGTAGTAGTAGTAGTAGTAGTAGTAGTAGTAGTAGTAGTAGTAGTAGATGTTGTTGTTGTTCTTGTTGTTGTTATTGTTGTTGTTGATGATGGTGATGGTGGTGCTACTGTTGTTGTAATAGTAGTAGTTTATGTAGTAGCAGTAGCGATGGTTGATGTAGACTATAATGACAAATGAAGATGATAAGGTCACCTAAGCATCAAGGTCATTTCAGAGTGCAGGGAATTTGTCTATGAGGTTATTAAGTTCCCTTCCATACGCGATGGGCACATTATTCAAGTTTTTACGCAAGATTGTCATCTTTGGTGTTGCTGGTTGCCGGAATGAATCTCGGTCGTCTTTCCTAATCTTTAAAACGGTTTTGGAGAGAGAGAGAGAGAGAGAGAGAGAGAGAGAGAGAGAGAGAGAGAGAGAGAGAGAGAGAGAGAGAGAGAGAGAGAGAGAGAGAGAGAGAGATAAGGGGATGATGCAAATATTCAGGATGTCTTTCTTCATCTGACGGCTGTGTGGTTTAACATTATATTAATTGGCTTGATACGATTAGTTTTGTTTCCCATCCGTCGTGCAGCACTGACATCACTACTGTTGATTCTAATTGAGGTTTTCCTTCATGAGCCCAACAACGGTTTCGGTGGTGAGCATTTTTCTTGTGGACTATCTGGATCTAAACTTGATTTAGTGATAATCATTGTCTCTTTTCAAAATGAATAACTAATTTGGTTTACAGTTTGAAAGATTTTCCCCTTTGGTCAGTCACCTTTTCTGCTGCAAATCACTAATGCGGTGGTCTTTGTCATCACTAATAACTTTCATGGTTTTTACGAGTACATTCACAATGATTACACTTCCTTTTTACGAAGCCGTTCGTTGCATCCTCAGTATCACTGTGATCCAATAAAGAAAGGTCATAAAAACATAAGAAATAAGGGAAGCTGCAAGAAGCCACCAGGCTTTCACGTGGCGGTCCCTGTATGAAATGTACCTACCTATTTCCACCTATCATCCCCATCCATAAATCCGTTAGGTTATCCCACTGGAGGAAAGGTCAGGTTTGAGATAATGGCCGTGGCTGTCTGTTACAAACGTTACACATGTCGTCATTGCGTCAACTTCTTTGAATAAGTAATCAGGTGCTGCAAGTTATAATCAAGTGCTACAAGTTATTGCAAATATTATAAAATGACAGTTATTGCAAATATTACAAAACGAGTTATTGCAAATATTACAAAATGACAGTTATTGCAAATAGTACAAAATGACAGTTATTACAAATAGAACAAAATGAAAGAGTTCTGAAAATTCGATTTTCGACTTGATAGAGACTTCTCCATTGGAATGCATTTTCTTGAAGTACATATATAGTATTCTTTCCAACAGATCTTTCATACTCGTTTTCTCAGTGGAACACACACCACCACCCCTACCACCACCACCACCACCACCAATCCGAAGTTGTTGAGATCCGCAGAAATGAGCAGTGCCGTCAATCAGGGTCTCTTGTTCTTTGTTCCCTGCTCTGTCCATTGCCACGTAACCTTTGCATGCCATGATACTCTCAAACTTTAGACACCATCTGTACTTAGTCTTTTCAATAACATAAATCTCTCAGGATGCTTCGAACCAAGATAACAATGCTTCTGTCCAAAATAACAATGAAGCTTTCTTGTGTCCTAATTTACGTTTTTCTATTTCATCTTAAGATTTTCCTTTTTTTTTTTTTCATCCATTGCCTATCAAGTTCAGCATGACAAAGTCAAGTAAGATTATCATTTCCTGTATGGAAGGACAGAGACCGAAGTCGATGTCTTTACAACATTTCTTACTTTATATTAAAATGTGTAGCTCACTGATATAGGCCAACTGGTTTGCTGCTGTTTATTCTTCATTTGCGTTACTTTGTGAGCAAAAGGATGGTTGAAAATGTACACAAAAGCACAAACATAAGGATGGTTGAAAATATACACGAGAGCATAAAATAAGTGAAGCTGCAGGAATCCACCCGACCTACAGGTGGAAGTCCCATGCACGACACATTCTTTAAGCCCGTGATGACTCATAACGATCAAATTTATAGCTCTTAGTCTTAGGCTAAAAAAAAATAATAACAAATAAATAAATAAAAAGTAATCTCCAGGTACTCTAATTTGAAACCATTGTGGTAATTACTTAAATAGTCAGGTATAAACGGAACCAACCTTGCACCCAAGCGGCGACCACCTTAATCATTTCACCTCTAAGCTCTCAAATTACAGCAAGTCACGGTAGACTTTACTCTCATTGCCAGGATTATAAGTTGACATTAGCGACAGCTGAGATGGATTGATTTTCTTTACTGTCTTCGTCATTCTTTTGTAAATGACTGCTGTAATATGTAGGTTCACTTCTAGAGTCTTATAATGCCTCGGCTAATTCACTGCACAGCTGACTTACGCAGTGCTGTCAAAGGATCCAGGGAATGTCAAATCTATAAATATAACAGTACAAAATCAGCACATGGACTAATGAACTCCTTGTTTTAAAAACTTAGGGAAGACCAACAACCGTGTGAGAGGCGCGACTCATTATTTTTTTTTTTCTGAAACGTGACATTACTAGTGCCTGACGCGAAGTCAGAAGTAAATAAGAGAGGATACCGTATTGACTGATGTGATTTTGAGTCGTTAAGACGATATTACTTGAGTCCAGGGTAAGGGATTGGTGAATGAAAGTTATGAAAGATACAAAAGTGAATTCGACCATTTAATCCACACACAATATTTCTATAACAACGCATCCACATCAGTCTCAGCACTCAGTAACCATCTGTTCTTACTCTGTCTCACGGCCCCTACACTGTCGTTACAATAGGTTTAGTTAAGTGTACTTGTTATGGGGTTTCTTACAGACTCCCATCGATGAATAACGTAATTTTTCAAATCTACTCGTTTCTATCACGAATAATATTGCATATAATTTTTATTTATATTTGCCATTTCATTTATTCTTTGATACACTGAAACATTTGTGTAACACTTGCTTCACTTTTAATTATTTTCATCCTCACTCACTTCACAAAGCAGCATTTGTGTCTTTGCGGAAAAGAATGTTTAATGTCAGAGATATTGTTAGGGTGTATAAACTCCTACGAATCACTCAGACCGTCAGTGCTTTATCTTTTCTAATTTTTCATTCTCCAGTCGCTCTACACAGCGCGAGGTGTTTCACGCCCACCCAAGCCTGATTCATTACATTTCCTACCTTTCCATTTCTTATGTACATCATCTTTCAGCTTTCCTTCACACAGAGCACGTTTACGAAAATTAACTTACGAAAGAGTTCCATATTTCCTTTTTCTTTTCTTCATCTTCTCGACACAATCAGCGCCATAATCATTGAATCAATCAGCCGTGCAACCATACACATCTGAATCTTGGAATGACCCGTGGCCACTCTATAACCCTTTGGAATTTGCTATAGTTAAACGGCGGGATTCCTCGTCCTTGTCTTCACCTTTTGGCCCGATGGTAAAGTCCTCGAATAAAAGATAACTTATCACATATTCTGGTCCTGCTGGGTCCTTCAATTTAGTGTTTTAACATTTCATATCGTTGAAATTCACGGGATTTTGTGCTTCCAAGACTGGATAGTTACCACATCAGGCAAGGCAGAATACAAAATGCGAGAGGAAATACTGTGGACGAGAGTAAAATGTTCGTTGTTAACAGCAGATATTTGAGTAAGAGGATAAGTGAAAGGAAATATCAGTGCTACTGTTACATGGAGGAACATGACACTAAGTAAAGGAGAAGAGGAAACAGGAGAGCCTTTGCCTGACCCCTCTCTCTCTCTCTCTCTCTCTCTCTCTCTCTCTCTCTCTCTCTCTCTCTCTCTCTCTCTCTCTCTCTCTCTCTCTCGGCACTGGCTTTCCACGCCAACACAGTGATCTTAAGTAACACACAAGCAATACGAAGGTACAGACATTAAAGCTGCAGGACAACGACAAATGAAATAAGTAAAACACGACGATGCGACAACACAGGAGGATTTCCGGTGACGAATTTTCTTCATCTCCCCAGTCGGCCGCCGCGTCACGACCCGCCGACGACGACCATAACTCCGACACGCGTCCTCGCCGTCGCCGGGAGATTGGCCGTCGCTCACCGCCCGACGCCCGATAAACAGCGCAGAGGACGACCAGCCGATAGACAAGATAATAGACAATACATAAGGCGATGGACAAGGGCGCAGATGAGGGGGTTGTTGGGGTTGTTGGGGTTGTTGGGGTTGGGGTCGTTAGTGTGGCTCAGCAACACGCATGACAGAAAGCGAGTTTGACAGATATGCCAAAGAATTACACGTTTCAAAGGATCGTACCTAACAATGCTGATGGTTTTGTAGGTAAACACCAAAGAGAGTTGAAGGTTTTGAAAAATTACTGAGACTAATAAGAGTTCTGACGGGGCTGACTAAAGAGGAAAAGGGTTGCAAAGAAACATGCTGAACGGAACGAAGGAGTCTGAAGGATTATATAGAAGAGAGTTAAGAATTTTGAAGAGATATTACGAGATAAGCGTTTCGACAAGGCAAAGTGAGGAAAATCTCTAGTTTCGATGGGTCATACTGAAGAGAATGGAGATTTACTGCAAAGAGACATACAGAGGAAAAATATGGTTTAAAAAAAATATTAAAAAATGTTTGAAAGAAAGCACTAAAGAATTAAGAGAATGTATCAGAGGTCACAAGATAATTATGAAATCACCGTGACCACTACCATGATGACGGGGACGTCCTTCCTATGACTTCAACTGTTTCATGACGGAGGTTTCAATACACTTATCCTCCAAATTTGGATGATCCTTTTTTAACTTTCTTTTAGGACTGGCACCTCAGTGGACTCTCGTCAAGGGCAACAGAAGTCGCCCTTGACCAGTGGCCTTCTTGCATAGAATAGATAAATGAAAGGAAGAAAGAAGAAACGATACTAATACTCATGATCAGAGATGGTTCTGAAGGACCAAAAACTTGCACCCTCAAAGGGGTGCCAACGTCGCGTCACGTGTCCTAACAAAACCCTAAACAGACAAAGGAAGGACCATCACGAACATCAGTAGCTGTCCGGGACACAATAAAAACACCACGGAAGACGAGTCACGTACGAGGCAGGAACCGAGGCTCTGAAATATGGAAGGGAGGGAGGAGGAGAGGCGAAGAGAAGAGAGAGAGGTAAGGAAGAGTCACGACCGCACTGGGGAAGGGGAGAGAGGGAGAGACGACCATACAGAGCGATGAGTCACGACTGATGCAACGACGGCTATATTTCCTCCGCGCCGTGTCTTGGGAGAGAGCAAAGAGCAGGGGCGAGGCGGACGAGGGTGTGGCAGGTGTGGCGAGGGAGAAGGGAGAGGGAAGAGAGGGGAGAGTGAGGAGAGAGGGGAGGACCCGAGACCTTCCCGCGCCACATAAAGTAGCTGTTAGAGGCCAAATATTGCGTCGTAAAGTGGCGGCGCAATAAAAGGCTGATCAAATATTTAAAGCAAGTGTCATAATGCGGGACAACTCACGCCCTCCTCCTCCCTCGTTCTTTATTTCAGTTTTCTGCTTCGTGCGCCTTTCCTTTCCTCCTTCCTGCTCCTCAGTTTTTTTCTTATCCTTTATATTCTTTTCCTTTTCCTCCTATTTTCCTTCTCCTCCTCCTTTTTGTTCTTTGTTAGTTTCCTTCGCATTTTCTCCTCCTCCTCCTTATACTGTATACTTCTCTCTCCCCCCTCCTCCTCTTCCTCCTCCTCCTCCTTGTACTTCTACTATATACTTCTCCTCCTCCTTCTACTTCTGATATATACTTCTCTACGTCCTCCTCCTCCTCCTCCTCCTCCTTCCATGCCGGCGCAAGCTAGAGGGAGTGGTGGGTGGGAGAGAGTCTTCTGCTGTGCTGACCTGTCTCTCTGCCCTGTAGCTAGTTACAAGTAGTTACAAACAGCCTTGCAAGGACCATAAGATCCATTTGGCTTTCCTTTGTTTTCCTTTGCATTCCTCCTCCTCCTCCTTTAGAGCAACTCTCCCATCACTATAGTCATCTAGTTAAATGTACCTCAGTGAATCAAAATTTTTAAAGAAGAGAAAGATGGTATTAAGTGGAAGTAGACCTCATCTCTCTACTTTCTTCTCAAATTCCATTCCGCTTATCTATAATTATAACATGGTACCATTTCCTTTTTCCTGCCACCTTTGACTAGAGGGATGGGGAGGATGGGGAGGAGCCTTCTCTTGTGCTATCCCGTCTCTCACCACCAATAGTTAGAGTAGTATAGTTATTCGAACAGCCCTGTAAGGACCTCAGAATCTGTTGCTGTTAGGTCTTCCTTTGTATTTATTTGTATTCCTCCTCCTCCTTCCTCCTCCTCCTCCTCCTCCTCCTCCTCCTCCTCCTTCCTCCACCTCCTCCTTCCTCCTCCCTCTTTCCTTTTTCCTCCTCCTCCTCCTTTATTCTTCCTCCTTCTCCTCCTCCTTTTCTCTTTCCATTTCTCTTTCATTTCTTTTCTTTCTTCCGTCCCCTCTTTCTTTTGTCTTTCTGTCATTCTCCTACTCTTTTTCGTCTTTCACCTCCTGCGTTCCTTTTTCCTCCTCCTCCTCCTCCTCCTCCTCCTCCTCCTCCTCCTCCTCCTGTGCTGGTGCTTTCGGTAAAATAATAACATTCGTAAATGCTTTAAAACAACACAGAATCCACAATAGACATGAAAACCCTGCAAATGAAAATAACGGAATAAGGCAGACACGGAAAGCAAAATAATAATGTTATCGGGAGAACTTCTTGCATCTAGTAAGCGGTTTAAAATTTTTATTGCGTTTTCTTTAAGTCTGATTTCGCCAGTCCTTCCGTCTGTCTTTTGTCTATTTGTTTGCCAGTCCGTCTCTCTCTCTCTCTCTCTCTCTCTCTCTCTCTCTCTCTCTCTCTCTCTCTCTCTCTCTCTCTCTCTCTCTGTTTATATTCTACATCCAATTTATTTTCATTTCTCTACACTTCTTTTCTCATTTTCTCTATTCATTATTTTTCATCTTCTCTTCTTCCTCCTCCCTTCTTTTTATTACTCTATTGTATTCTTTCTTCTTATTATTATTATCATTATTATTATTTCTCTTCTGACTTCCGCTTCTCCTCCTCAGCCTCATCATTTTCCTCCACCTCCTACTCCTCCTCTTCCTCCTATTCCTCGTCCTCCTTCTTTTCTTGCCCTTCCTCTACTGTATTCTCTTCTTTGTCTTTTCTCCTTTTTCTTTTTCTTTTCTTCTTCTTCTTCTTCTTCTTCTTCTTCTTTTTCTTTTTCTCGTCCTACTCCTCCTTTTCTTGCCCTTCCTCCTTCGGGCTCAATTTCCACTGCTCATCACTCGTGCAGCGCCTCATTCCTCACCTCTCCCTCTCTTTTCTCCCGTCGTATAATTCCATCCCCACTCTCCTCCTACAATTTACTTCATCTCGTAAAAATACCTCTCATTTTCTTCCTCTTCAGCATCTTTTCGCTTCTTCATTCTTCGAATCATCTTCACCTCTTCTTTTCTCCATCGTAATCTCTATTTTCTCCCTCTCCATCTTTCATTCTCTCTCTCTCTCTCTCTCTCTCTCTCTCTCTCTCTCTCTCTCTCTCTCTCTCTCTCTCTCTCTCTCTCTCTCTCTCTCTCTCTCTCTCTCTCTCTCTCTCTCTCTCTCTCTCTCTCTCTCTCTCTCTCTCTGTGTGTGTGTGTGTGTGTGTGTGTGTGTGTGTGTGTGTGTGTGTGTGTGTGTGTGTGTGTCCTATTCCGCTCAAGGTGCCTCTAACTGCGTTAACCTTTCCTCTCATTTTCTTCATTTTCCTTTCCTTCTCCTTTTCTCCACAAAACGAAATTCTTTCATTTTGTTCGAACGTATCTATTATATTTTTCCTGAGAGGACTAACCTGATCACAGAGAGAGAGAGAGAGAGAGAGAGAGAGAGAGAGAGAGAGAGAGAGAGAGAGAGAGAGAGAGAGAGAGAGAGAGAGAGAGACAGACAGAAAGGCAGGAAGACAGATAAAGAGACAGGTATCCGAGACAGATGAACCACTCACACACAGACATGCACACACACACACACACACACACACACACACACACACACACACACGAACCCTGCTGCACCTTTCCTTCCCAGTCTTCTCCTCGGTTCTCGCTACCATTCTTTCTTTATTAAGTGTGCTGATGGTTTAAGCAAAAAGATTCGCCTGCACTGAAATCGACGCCTCCTCTCCCTCCCTCACGCCCAGGACCGCTGCCTCTTCTCGCCTCGCCAAGGGTCGTAAATCTCTTTCCGTCTGGACTTAGTCAGTGAGGACAAAGGACGTTCTCGCTGCTTTCTCTCAGTGTTTCATGGCATCGGGAGTCTCTTGTTGCAGTTTTCTCAATCAAGGATATTGTTTCTAGATAACTGATATACAATACGACTATGAATATCTCGCTTGTAAAAGGATATATTAGTTAAGATTTATCGAGTTTGTGTTATGTAATTTGGTAAAACGCTAATAATTTTTGTTGTTAATGAATAAATTTACGATTGCCACTAGTAAAAGATATAGCAGTTAAATATTCCTAAATTTCTACACTACGTATATTGCTACTATTTTGTACTCCTTACGTCATTTATAGAATTTCCTTACATGACCTGTGTCTACATTTATACTAGAAGGCACGTTTTCTTATTCCATACACAGACAAAAGGTTTACGCGCAACGAAAGGCAATCAATCCTCAGTGTTTGCCTTCCTCTCCTCAAGGGAAAAATTCAGGTGAAATCTGAATATTTTCACTATAGTTTCATAACACACACACACACACACACACACACACACACCTGGCCAGGTCGCAATGAAATGCTCTCACCGCGACACACACACACACACACACACACACTGATCGTTTCTTTACTTGCTCACTGAGACGGAATCACAGCTTCCGAGCGCCAGGCTGCTTCCTGTTTGTGGCCTAAACCACCGGAAAGGAAGACGATCGCGGCGACTTTGGCTTTTGTCGAAGTTCAGCACACACGCAGTCACACACACACACACACACACACACACACACACACACACACACACACACACACACACACATCAAAGAGCATAACATAATGATTCATCAAGGTTGAAGTGTATTATTATTATTATTATTATTATTATTATTATTATTATTATTATTATTATTATTATTATTATCAATACCATCATTATTTTCGCTCGCTTGTTTCATTTCTTTTCGTAATTCGTTAATTTTAATACTCTGATTTTGTTATTTACGTTGTTGCATTTTTTTTAATCATGTGTGATATTGTGACATTGGCTACCCTTCTTTACCTAATAATTGGTGATGCTTTCTCTCTCTCTCTCTCTCTCTCTCTCTCTCTCTCTCTCTCTCTCTCTCTCTCTCTCTCTCTCTCTCTCTCTCTCTCTCTCTCTCTCTCTCTCTCTCTCTCTCTCTAACACACACACACGACACCCAGCAGGGATGTATTCTGGAGCCAGAGATGTTTACTCTTTACATCATTGTTACTGATGCTGGTCTGGCAAACTTCATTGCCAATTTTGCCGTCCACGAGAAGATTGCTAATTCACTTACCAATGAATAAATCTTCAGCATCGAGTATGTGAGTTGGTGATTGTAAAAAAAAACAAATATATAAATATATATATATATATATATATATATATATATATATATATATATATATATATATATATATATATATATATATATATATATATATATATATATATATATATATATATATATATATATTTTTTTTTTTTTTTTTTTTTTTTTTTTTTTTTTTTTTTTTTTCCCTTCAGTAAACAAGTACCAAAGTCTTGAAGCGTAAACCAGGTACTGTAAATGTGACTGCAGCTTTATGCAAGTGGAACCATAACTGTGCAAAGTGTAATACACACATATGGGAATGAAAAACACAAAGCAATAATTCCAGCTAACAAAACGTAGGATTTTATTGGCATTCTTCATTACTGGTTTCATCTATTGATGTTACGAAATATCAAGCCACTATACTGGACTGGCACGCACAACACGCTGTCGCCGCCACACCTCAAAGAGGATACTGGGAAATCAGAAATCGTCCATCGCTGAGTGACGCAGATCCCTTCTTTGCACAACAACTTTGGTGGGGAAAAGTTTTAATAAAAATTAGACGTGCTGTCTCTGGGAAACCACCGACACTGTAGAAAGTTAATCAGGCATCTTTATATTTTGAAGTACTAAGGATTCCTGGAGTTAATATATATTTTTCCCTCACTGAAAGTAAAAAATAATTATGTACCACGTTCATCAGACTGTTAGTTCTTCCTTTAATCGTTAACATTTTTAAAGCGCTTAGGGAGTTGTGGTTACTGCCTTTTCACATTAACTCTGGTAATAAAATTAAACAAAACACGAGTGTAAATATATATAACTAAACATAAGGGGATTGGCACCTCAACGGACCTTTTTTTTTTTGTGTTTCCCTACGCCAGTGTCCCTATTATATATAGAGGCAGACAGGGAATGGGACGAAATACGAAATCAGCATCTAGCACACACCGCAGACGTAAACAAGACACGTACTGGACAACCTGTGCTGGGCGTCTGCTGAAGCAAGGCTGGTGATCATTGGCGCGTACATCCAGTATCGTGCAGCACAGGTTTACCACCTCACCACCAATAGGTTTTTGTCGTGTATTTTATTTTTTTTTCAGCGACACACACACACACTCACTCACTCACTCACTCACTCACTCACTCACTCACTCACTCACTCACTCACTCACTCACTCACTCACTCACTCACTCACTCACTCACTCACTCACTCACTCACTCACTCACTCACTCACTCACTCACTCACTCACTCACTCACTCACTCACTCACTCACTCACTCACTCACTCACTCACTCACTCACTCACTCACTCACTCACTCACTCACTCACTCTCTCTCTCTCTCTCTCTCTCTCTCTCTCTCTCTCTCTCTCTCTCTCTCTCTCTCTCTCTCTCTCTCTCTCTCTCTCTCTCTCTCTCTCTCTCTCTCTCTCTCTCTCTCTCTCTCTCTCTCTCTCTCTCTCTCTCTCTCTCTCTCTCTCTCTCTCTCTCTCTCTCTCTCTCTCTCTCTCTCTCTCTCTCTCTCTCTCTCTCTCTCTCTCTCTCTCTCTCTCTCTCTCTCTCTCTCTCTCTCTCTCTCTCTCTCTCTCTCTCTCTCTCTCTCTCTCTCTCTGTACCCGGTAGTCTCGTCTCACTTTCCCGCTGACCTCTCATTACCCCTTGCTCACCTCTTATTTCCTCTCGCCCCCTCTCGTGTGTTTCCGACACTCATAATACCATACTCCTCTCCTCGCCAACCTTGGCCCCATGTTGATCTTCCCTCCTTTGTTCTTCCTCCCACAAGTAAAGCTGATCCGTGCGCCCCGATCCCAAATGGAAAAATGGGAAAAAAATATAAAATCAAACGTTTGCAGTATAATATTCACTGATCATCCTTCGGATCCAGAAAGTTACAGTCATTTCCAGGAAATATGAGTGATATCAAGTGTCTAAAAGAAGTGATAAAATGTGATTTTCTAGTACAAACCACAAGGAAAGTGAATTACCCGAACATATTTTTCTGCATGTTTTTCGTAATATATTTCACTATTTATATTTCAGATGGATGGCAAGACAGTTGAATTACACTTTAATGGAGAAATTGCATAGCTGTATAAACACAGTCTGGGGAAGAATGATGCGCCCCGAACGGGAGGCTGACAGCTATCAAATCGAATCTGTACGCAGATGTTCAGCCTTGGTTCGGAAGGGTCGTAACCACGAGTAGTAACAAAACCTGCGCCTTCATCCTAACTGCCCGCACCACATCAGCGACTATGTAATTGTTACAGCGACTATGTAACAATTCCTGAGTGACCACTGGGAACTGTTAATCATGCAGTTTAGTCCCGTCTGCGACACACGAGCAAATTATTTCCATCCCCGTGGAAAAAATAAGGATTACACACACACACACACACACACACACACACACACACACACAAAGAACGTGCAAACAATTTTTCCCCGTAGATAATAAGATTGTATGCATGTGGAATTTATAAGTATGTGCGTAAATATTTTATAGTACACAAATTATTTTCACACGCGTACAATTGTTTTTGGCGATTTTTGCACATATTTTGCATGCATCCATTTTGGCATGCATTTTTTTACTTTATTCAGCATCTCCTCACGTATGTTTAACTCCTTTCAAAGTCTTCAGTTTCTTCCTTTTTTTTCTGCTGAAAGCTGCACTACGCACCAAATGAAGTGGTTGCGTCTGGAATTAGAACGATAAAAAAACATTTTGACAGAGAAAAACAGTGCACATTATGTTACACACACACACACACACACACACACACACACACACACACACACACACAGGAAGGCAGGACTGCATGCCTTCCACCCCTGGCAGTTTGCAAGGCCACGACTCCAGGCGCGCAGCTCGTGTCTATTCTCCGGTAGGTGAACACGGCTACAGCATGAAAGGAGACACGCCGAAATTGTCTTCGGCATGCGGATTCGAAACCGGGTGTTCTCAGCTGCATTGTCACGTTGTCAGGGGAGTGAATGGCTTTCACCGTCTCATCATAAAGTGGTTGGTGGTGTCAGCTGTAGTCCAACCCACACCCGCCTCACCATAACACCATTTCGCTTACACTACAGCCCGCACCCAAACAGCCAGTCCATAAGTATAAAGTTTGAAGGACGCCGACGATGCACAGTCAGAAAAGTCCACATCAATGCTTTCACATGTATACCTTCTTCGAGCAACAACTTCCTTGGATTTATGTCTTTTTTCCAACGAATTTTCCTTTCCTCGACCGCCCATCTTTTCTCGAAAAAAAAAAAAAACAGAGGTAAGGAAAAAGCAAGAATGAGAAAAGATATAGACGAAAAAAAAGGTGGTGAAGTTTGAGGGAGGTGAAGAGGTGTACTGTGATTGTGAGAGGAAGGAAGAAGGCAAGGGCAAGGGGAAGAGGAAACGGAGAGGAAAGGGAAGAAGGAAGAGGAAGCAGCAGCATAAATGTAGAAAGAGAAAAAAAAAGAGTGATGAGGTTTAAGGGGAGGTGAAGAGTGGGAGTGAAGGGAGAGAGTAAGGGGAAGGGGAAAGGGAGAGGAAAGGAGGAGAGGAAGGGGCAGCACTTGGGGGGTCAGACAGAGGACCATTACTGAGGCGGACCTTGTTCCCAGACTTCGATTGCCTTCATTACGATTTACCTTTCCCTTCCACCACCCCGAGAGTCAGTCCCGCTGCAGCCTCGCACTCACGTCCCTCTCCCTCTCCCTCTCCCTCTCCCTCTCCCTCTCCCTGTAATGGCTCGCGAATTCTTTGCCTTTCCAGTATTCCATTTGTCAATCTGTGCCAGTGTTCCAATTTTTCCGACTGATCAAACTTACTTGCTCTCAGTTAATTCCATTCCCACCAAAGTCTGACCTACTTTTCCTGCTCCTCCCATTTGCTGCCGTTTTTCCCCTCACTCCCTCCCTCAATCCCTCACTGCCTCACTTCCTCCCCTGCCTCACCGCCACCATCGCTGTGTCCCCTCGCGTAGCCTTCCTGCATTATTCCCTGTGTTGAGTGAACGCTCCGGAATCAGTGACAGAGAAAGAGAGAGAGAGAGAGAGAGAGAGAGAGAGAGAGAGAGAGAGAGAGAGAGAGAGAGAGAGAGAGAGAGAGAGAGAGAGAGAGTTTTCCGTGATGCCTGGCCGGTCGTCAGGTTAAAGTGAGCCTTTTATCAACACTGCGAAGAAAGCAGAATGGCGTAAAGGAGGCAATTGAACTCTCTCTCTCTCTCTCTCTCTCTCTCTCTCTCTCTCTCTCTCTCTCTCTCTCTCTCTCTCTCTCTCTCTCTCTCTCTCTCTCTCTCTCTCTTGCTTTAAACGAATTTTTCACTGAGTTATGATGAGCTTTTGTATTCTGATATACCTTATAATAGGAAAAGCTATTTCTGGAACCTCGCAAGAAGCACTTCCAGTTTTCCTCCAAACAACTGAGTCACATTAAAATTCCTCTACGACCAATCAGTGCACTAAGCCTCAGCTCCCTGGAAAGAGGACAACAACAAATAATGGAAAGACTATTAATATACCATTATAATTCAGCTATTATATGGGAGAAGGGAAGAGGCGAAAGAGAGGGAGGCGAATCGTGAATAATGCTGGAGGGATAACTAAGAGAGAGAGAGAGAGAGAGAGAGAGAGAGAGAGAGAGAGAGAGAGAGAGAGAGAGAGAGAGAGAGAGAGAGAGAGAGAGAGAGAGAGAGAGAGAGAGAGAGAGAATGTGTGTGTATCTGATGGAATAAGATAAAAGACACGTGGATAGATTGCGCTGTTAGAGAAAAAAAAAAAAAGAATGAGAACCGCAAGGAAAGGACACGGAAAGAGGAACCAGTGACTGTGGCGGTGGTGGCGGTGGTGGTGGTGATGGTGGTGGTGACATAATGACATAGAAAAAGCAAACCACACACGGAGAGAGCAGATAGGTACCATGACGCATGTTGGTTCATAGTAAGGACGTGTGTTGAACCATGCACGTACAACTACCGGTAAACTACACGCGGGTCGGGTGGGGAGGGGACGCGGGATACAAAGCGTGTAGCGGAACAGAATGTGAGATATGGTGAAAGTCAGCGGATAGAAGCGAAGTGGATAGGGAGTGTTGCAGGGAAACAAACAAAGCGGCAGCAGGATATGAAACAGAGAGAGAGAGAGAGAGAGAGAGAGAGAGAGAGAGAGAGAGAGAGAGAGAGAGAGAGAGAGAGAGAGAGAGAGAGAGAGAGAGAGAGAGAGAGAGAGAGAGAGAGAGAGAGAGAGAGAGAGAGAGAGAGAGAGAGAGAGAGAGAGAGAGAGAGAGAGAGAGAGAGAGAGAGAGAGAGAGAGAGAGAGAGAGAGAGAGAAACTGCGAGATAACCGGAGGCAGCACAACAGAATGGCAGGTGGATACCGACGGTGACAGGAGGGATAGGGATTTGGAAGGCAGGCAGGCAGGCAAGCAAGCAGGCAGGGGAGAGCATGGGGCAAGCAGACAGGGAGGCAGGGGGAGAGGGAAGCAGGCAGGCAGGCAGGGAGGGGGGCGGGGACAGCTGGGACGGGCGGGCCATTGGTATTCTCGCCACAATCCCGCGGTTCAGCATCCACTATAAAAAGTTAAACAAATTGGGTTCGAGACGTGATACTTGAGGCAAGACCTTTTCCCTCCTCGCCACGCGCTGTCCCGTCCCCTCCGCCGCCATCTATGACCAATATAGGCATACAATATACATCCCCCTCCACAGGCCACGTACTAGTCATATGTAATAAACTTCTCGTATACCGTAAGTTCCTCCCATATGTTTTCCAAATGATAAATTATGTTATGCTCAGTTATGTAAGATTAGGCTGTTATTTTTAGATACGTTGATAGGTTAGATACGTTGGTTAGGTTAGGTTAGGTTAGGTTAGGTTAGGTTAGGTTAGGTTAGGTTAGGTTAGGTTAGGTTAGGTTAGGTTAGGTTAGGTTAGGTTAGGTTGGATTAGGTTAAGTTAGGTAAGCTTAGTTAAGATAATGTAAGAGAAGGTAGGATAAGGTAAATAATGGTTTGGTGAGACCATGTTAGGTTAAGTTAGGTTAAGGTAGCTAAGATTAGAATACGTTAGGTAAATTTAAGTAAAGTAAGAGAAGGTAGGATAAGGTAAATTATGGTAAGCAGAGGCCATGTTAGTTAGGCTGAAGGAGCATATCAGAGGGAGAATTACTTAGGATGATATTTTCATGGAGGAATCTTCCTGGATGAAATTTACTTAGAGGAAATATACCTGGAAGCAACACCTGCCACAACCAAGCCCAGGCTCACTGGGGGAACATACGTAG
This sequence comes from Scylla paramamosain, assembly GCF_035594125.1. NCBI lineage: Eukaryota > Metazoa > Arthropoda > Malacostraca > Decapoda > Portunidae > Scylla > Scylla paramamosain. Next base: position 6,479,443 of record NC_087162.1, on the reverse strand, counting down.
AGTCTGGAGGGAAGTTAATGGCGTGTGAAACTCCCTTACCGTCTTCCGTATAGCGATCTTTTGGTGGAGAGTGACCTGGGGAGAGGAAGAACCATCGGTAGGACCTAACACGCACGATGACCGACCAGCGACCCATAAAAATTAAATGAACGAAAAAAAAAAAGATTAGATAAGTAGACAAAAGACTGCCATTTTAGAGAATTCCTTTGTTAGCTTGAGTCGTGCGTCGAGTAAGGCAGAGAAACGTATTACAAAATAAGGAGGAAATGTGAGCAGGTCAGAACAGGAAGGAAGAGTAAGAGGGTAGGAGTAATGAGGACAAGAGGTAGTCAGTGAATCCTTTCCATTAAGATATTTGCGAGCACCTCTTCAGCTGGTCCCGAGACGCGCCTCAAACGCCTCCTCCCTTATTCTTGTCTCCTCTCCCTTGACACAGGATGATGAAACTCCGCCAAAGATAGTTTTTTTTTTTTTACTTTTTTTTTTTTTTTTAATCCACGGCTACTGAATGTACGAATATTTTATGCATGACCCTTCTCTGACTAACCCCATTTAAAGTCCCCCCTTTTCTTCTTCCTCTCTTTCCTGTTCTCTGTTTTCGTCTTCCATTCCTCCTCCTCTCCTCGCCATCCACCTTCTCTCTCCCGCATTCCCTACACGAGGCCAGAAAATTGTGAGTGCATGAGCTATTTTAATCAAACATAAAACAACGTACGCTTCTATTATTTTTTTTTACTCTCTCTCTCTCTCTCTCTCTCTCTCTCTCTCTCTCTCTCTCTCTCTCTCTCTCTCTCTCTCTCTCTCTCTCTCTCTCTCTCTCTCTCTCTCTCTCTCTCTCTTTTCCATTCTGTTTTGGAGTTCATTAATCAACTTCCGGCCGGCATGCGTACATGTGTGTGTTATATTTGTCTTGTTGCTGTTGAAGTTACACACACACACACACACACACACACACACACACACACACACACACACACACACACACACACACACACACACACACACACACACACACACACACACACACACACACACAATGGGTAGATCAAAGAGCGGAGCAGAGTTGGTGGTAGTGGCGAGGATGGTCGTGGTGGTGGCGAGGGTGGTGGTGGTGGTGGCGTCGAGAGTGGCAGGGGGAGAGGGGAAGGTGAATGCTGAGGGAGACCAGGGGGCAGCACAACTTTGCATGGTCAACATTTTGTGGTCAATAGGGTTCGTTACAGCGGCGGTTCTGAGCCTCATAGCGCTGTCCGTCCCCGCACCACACCCTTACCCTCACCCGCACCCGCCCTGCTCCCCCATACGCCCAAATTCCTCAAGCTGGCCACCGTGCACACGCCCCCAGCCTCCCAGCCGTACCCACGCTACAATCCTCCCTCTTACGCCCAAATTCCTCAAGCTGCCCACTACACGAACCGAGCTGCTTCCCTAACGCTGAAATTCACTTTCCTCGCAACCCCTCGTCTCAGAAAACTATTCTATTTCAACCTTTTTCTTTACCTTTACATGAGTTACTTTAAATCAAATGGTACAGATTATATACAACTTTTTTTTTTTTTTTTTTTTTGTTCGTAAGTTCTGCTGCTGTTTCTTTCCCCTGTCTGTTATTTTGATGGGCGTCTGTCTCACCTGTGTCTTTATGGCCACTTTTTTTCCACGTGTATCTCAACTTCGTCCCTCGTCCTTGCATATCAGTATCACCAGAATCACCCTCTCTGTTCCGCGCATCCCATCCCGCCTCGCATATTAGCATGTCTATCTGCAGTTTTATGTGATAGTGTGTGTTTTCTATGATAGTGTGTGACAGTCTTTCTTTTTCAGTCATTTATTGTATTGTGGAGCGCCAGTCAAAAAGAATTTCAGCTTGTCTGTATTCTACAACGAACTGACAATAAAGCTATCTATTTCTCTATCTATCTATCTATCTATCTATAACGTCACGCCACACCCGAACTCCATCACACCACGCCCACATCCCGTCTCACCACGCTCATACCCCATCAAGTCACGCCCATAACCTGTCACATCACACCTATACCCGCCACAGCACACCCATACCCCGTCACTGTCCATGCCCATACCTCGTCACACCACACCCGTACTCCGTCACGCCACTGTCCATTCCAAGAACACCGTAAGGGAAAACTACATGAAAGCCAGAGGGAACAGATGGTTGTGATGATCGAAGACAAAAGAAAACCTGTGTAAAAAACTGAAATGTGACTCCAGGAAGAAGGGGAAAAAGTGGTGGCTGGAAATAAAACTGAGGTGATAATAATACAGGAGAAGAAATAGGAGAAGATACGTGAGAGAAAGGAGAAAGAAACCTGAGGAGTGCAGCGAGAAAAATAGAGAAAGTTTCAATAGAAGGACGCATGAAAAAAGTCGTAATCAATGAGGGGAGACGGGGAAAACTATAAGAAAACAGCTGAAGAAAGGGAACAATATAGTAAAGAACGGTCAGAGAAGCTAAGGAATTAAACTGATACGTAAATGATACACAACAATGGACGAGAATAAAAGTAAGCATAAAGAGAGAGAGAGAGAGAGAGAGAGAGAGAGAGAGAGAGAGAGAGAGAGAGAGAGAGAGAGAGAGAGAGAGAGAGAGAGAGAGAGAGAGAGAGAGAGAGAGAGAGAGAGAGAATCGTAAAGAGTAAATTAAACTCGAAAGAAAGTCTCCGTAGAGTTTACCACAAGATTACGTGGAAGTCAAGATAGGAAAAATAAAAAATAGAGAAAATAAGAAATAAAAGGAAGATATAAAAAAAACTTGACTCGACACGTGTCAAGGAGGGTAAATACTTGACGAAAGGAGGACACGAGAGACTCACATGGTATAAATAAATAAATAGATAAGTAGATTCAACTAAATATAATAAAACCTATACTAACATTTGAATTTTATCCTTCTCAGAGTGTTTCATCTTTACTGAAGGACCATTTTCTTCCTCTCTTTTTTTTTCTTTATTTTTTTCTTTCTTTCCTTTTACTCCAAGTGTTCTAAGAGAGACCTGAAACAGAGAAGAAAGGAAGGCAGGAGTGACAGAAAAAGAAGGAGGAAGGGGACAACGTCGGAAAGCCACAGCAATCAGAAAAAGAACGACAACAACTACAAGAAGAATAAGGAGAAGGAGAAGAAGAAGAAAGAAACAACAACAACAACAACAACAACAACAACAACAACAACAACAACAATAAAGAAGAGAACAACGTCGAAAAGCCACAGCAATACAACAACAACAACAACAACAACAACAACAACAACAACAACAACAACAACAACAACAACAATGAAAAAAAGAAAGAAAAAGAACGAGAGCAACAAGATCAAGAACAAGAACGTATTTCTGGCCTGTTAACAAGTAAGAGGCGCACACCACTACCACCAGTACTGCAAAACTATAACCCACAAACACGTCTTGAGAGAGCCAGGCGGGAGGTCCAGTGCTCCCTCCCTCTTTGGTAACCTCCACTCATGCTCCACTTGCACAATGTCTCCCTCCCAAACAAGTCAATCTACGTGCTGTGTGTGTGTGTGTGTGTGTGTGTGTGTGTGTGTGTGTGTGTGTGTGTGGTCACTTGTATTGCGGAGACAAGGTAATCTCACCCATCAGGCATAATCAAGACCCCATGCTAACTGGATGAGTTATGGATGAAGCAACACACACACACACACACACACACACACACACACACACACACACACACACACACACACACACACACACACACACACACACACACACACACACACACACACACACACACACACACACACACACACACACACACAGAGAGAGAGAGAGAGAGAGAGAGAGAGAGAGAGAGAGAGAGAGAGAGAGAGAGAGAGAGAGAGAGAGAGAGAGAGAGAGAGAGAGAGAGAGAGAGAGAGAGAGAGAGAGAGAGAGAGAGAGAGAGAGAGAGAGAGAAAGTGGCGATTGCTATAGTTATCTAACTCAATAAAGAGAACAAAGTGGTAACAAAAACATCAACAACAACAACAACAACAACAACAACAACAACAACAACAACAACAACAACAAAACAACGACAAACAAGATAAAAGAGAAAGACGAAGAAACACTACGACAAAGGATGGGGACAACGAAGAAACACAGTAGGAGGAGGAGGAGGAGGAACAAACACTAAAACAAAAGAGGAGGATGAGGAGGATGAAGAAACACGGTAGGAGTAAGAGAAGCTGGAGGCGGAGGAGGAAAAAGAAAAGAGGAGAAAAAGTAAAAGAACGAGCAGGTGAAACGACACACATTTCTGAAGTCCAAAGGTGTCACAAGCAATCGAACACTTCACAAAACATCAAGAATAAGGTCAACCAACACACACACACACACACACACACACACACACACACACACACACACACACACACAGTCGGTGCAAACTAGAGAAACTACAAAGGTAAATGGAAAGTGGGGCACAGGTGTTCAAGAGGAGAGATATTACCAAGACCTGATGATAAAATAAACCAAGAAAAACGGACACTTAGCACAGAGAGAGAGAGAGAGAGAGAGAGAGAGAGAGAGAGAGAGAGAGAGAGAGAGAGAGAGAGAGAGAGAGAGAGAGAGAGAGAGAGAGAGAGAGAGAGAGAGAGAGAGAGAGAGAGAGAGAGAGAGAGAGAGAGAGAGTCATTCAAGCACTTTTCCCAATCCTACACGAAAGAGAAGAAAGAGATGGAAGAAGATAATGGAGGAAAGAAGAAAGGAGAGATGGTGAGAGGAAGTGAAAGAAAAAAATAAAGGAAAAGAAGGAAGGGAACGAAAGAGGAAGAAAGAGAAAGAGGCAGCAAGGATATAAGAAATGAACAAATGCATTGATAAAAAAAAAAATAATAAAATCTAGAAAAGCCAAAACAAACAAAATAAGAAATCATAAGAAAATGCATGAAAAAAATTGAATCACGAAAATATAGTGGAGGAGGAGGAGGAGGAGGAGGAGGAGGAGGAGGAGGAGGAGGAGGAGGAGGAGGAGGAGGAGGAAGAAGGGGTAAGAGTGGTATTCTATTTAACTTTTCATTATTCTCTGGGCAACAATATACATTCTCATTTAATTACGCACCTCCCCACCTCTTCCCTTTCCTCCCCTTCCCCTCTGCTGCTGCCCCGCCCTTCCCTCTCCCCTCTGCCTTAACGTCACTTCCGGGAAACATGGCGGCCAACCCTTGACGACAGCCAGAAGGGAAAAGAAAATAAAAGGTAAAAATTCTTACCTTAGATTCGCCGAGCACAGGGAAAAGTTAAGTGGGGAATTCTGGGACTTGTCGAAAACTCAGCTGCAGAGAGAGAGAGAGAGAGAGAGAGAGAGAGAGAGAGAGAGAGAGAGAGAGAGAGAGAGAGAGAGAGAGAGAGAGAGAGAGAGAGAGAGAGAGAGAGAGAGAGAGACGAAACACAGCAATCGGAACCGAATAGACCAAGGAGACAACTCGAGGCGGTCTGCTCCTAAACTTAATTATTCGAGTGGTTTAAATTCCATCCACCTGTCTCAAATACCTGCATGGCCACGATACCTTTGCGGCGCGGTGTGGCTGTGCGTCCCGCCAGAGGAGGAGTGCTCGCTCCATGCAGCACACAACGTGACGTTGTTGGGAGAGAATTCAGTGGTGACGTGAAGCACGAAGTAGTTTTGCTATTGTTCCTCAGATCTTTTCCTCTTCACTTTTCTTCCTTTAAAATGTAGCGCTCTCTCTCTCTCTCTCTCTCTCTCTCTCTCTCTCTCTCTCTCTCTCTCTCTCTCTCTCTCTCTCTCTCTCTCTCTCTCTCTCTCTCTCTCTCTCTCTCTCTCTATAACTAGTGAAGGTTAATGTAATTAAGTCAAATAGTCTTGTTCGGGTCTAAAGATTAGCTTCTGCTTTAAATTTGCATGTAATCCTGAGAGTAAACAACTCCTGTTCACAATTGTAAAACATCAAGATACTGAAGACCAATTGTTGTTTGCTTATTCGTTATTTGGCATCTTTCTATGAATAAATCTTTTGAATCATCATTTCTCTCTCAGCTTTAACAGGTTAAGAAAGAAAATGTACAGTATTACATATACCTAAGTACCAATATCCGCAATCCACTCTAATGAAATTCAGTTAATGAGAATAATTTGTTTGATGCGACTTAACTGGTAAATCCCGCATTACATGTACTGTACAGAGTCAACTTTATGAATCTTCCGCGTAAGGCTCATCAAAGCAGACTTAAATATTGCAACTCGATGCTATAAAAAGAAGAAAATGGAAGTGAATCAGATTTTTTGGTGAAAATAATGTAAAGATAGATTATTTTTTAGGCACGATGGGATAGTTTGTATGGAAAGTTAATGTTAAGGAAGCCACCGAGGTTATTTTAGTCGTAATGGTGTTTGGGATTCGTTGAAAAATGGTAGTCAGGTAATTAATCGGTAAGTTATAGATTTCTGGCTCATCGTTCTTTCTGTAAGCAGGAGTGACGCAGGCAGACTTTGAGCATCACAGCTAGAGAGTTTGCTGCCTCTCCTGTTCCTCGAGGTGCTTGGGGAAGAGAGCTGTCAGGAACAAAGCTTTTATTCACTGTCTGTAAGTTAAGAGTTTCAGAGACGCCGATTACAGTGGTCTTAAAATAACCTAGTGTGTTTAATGTGGATTCTTACATGAAAAGGTGGGAATTTTGCAAATAACTCCAGCACGCCATTTGTTGCCATAAAATTGTTAATTGTGGTTTTCACTTAGCTCACATTAGTCTCCAAGTCTTTAGGCATTTATTTTTTCTTCTTCTTTTTATAATTAGGTATTTATTTATTTTTATTTTTTATTTTTATTTTTTTTTTTTTACTTCGATAAGCGAAATGGAAAACTCCAGAGCTACAGACAGCAAGTGATCTCATTAACATGCTTCTTCGAGGCCGCTACATCGCCGCACCGTGACTGCAGTGGTCACCTCTTAGCTAACTGGCCCACACACACATCTGTTATCATAACTTTTTTTTTTTCATTTTACTTAGATATCTATACATGTCTTTGGTCCCTCGCTGTGGTGTGTTGCGAAATGCCGTTTAGCATGTTAAGTGCTCTCGAATATTGGTAAAAGGTAACAAAGGCCACACAACCATTTCCTTCTCTTATGTTCTTTGTGTTGCTGCTGCTGTTGCTGATGCTGCTGCTGCTGCTGCTGCTGTTGCTGCTGCTGCTGCTGTTACTGCCGCTTAAATATTTATAAAATCCTTTTTTTTTTCACTATTTATGTAATACAGTTAATTTTGCCTAGTGATCTAATCTTTCTTTTGGTTAATTGTGAAACTAGCAGTCGCGTTCCCTGTGTGATATTTTGCAATTCCCATGGAGTGTACGTAAATATATCCATTCTAAATGGCATTATTTTGTAATTTTCAGTCAAGGGTGATTCTTTTCAATGTGTGACCGCATGTCATTCAAGAATCGGTGGACGCAAATTCTAACAGTGAAATGTTTAAGCTTTGAAGAGAATCCGGACGATGAGCCAACACTCACCACGCAGCGAGGAAAGTCCAGCAAAGCGTCAAGGTATATTCAGCACTGAAGAATTCTTTGGGGAGCTGAAAAGTAAGCATGACTGAAATTCATTTACATTTACTTTCTTATTTTTTACTGCTACTTTATTTTTACCTGTTTTACCTTTAACTTTTTTGTTTTATCTTTACTTTACTCGTGACTGTCTTACTTATCAGTCTGAGGAGGAGGATGACCAAAAGAAAGACAACGACACGAACAACAAACGTGACAATGACAAAAAAAATTATAACAATATTGGCAATGACGATGATGGTAACGTAAAAAGAAAAAAAAAAGGACATACAAATCTGTCAAGAATAATCTGGAAAAAAAAACTTTCTTCCGCCTTTTTTACAGCATTTTTCCTTCTCGCCATTCGCATCGCTTTAACACCGCAGCCTTGGCCTATCTTGCTCCCGAACCTCCTGCTCTTGGCCTTCCCTCACCTTGCCTCTACACATTCCTCCACCTCCCTCAATCTTTCCATGATTCTCCCTTCTCCTACTCCTCCTCCACCCTCCACCTTCCTCGCCGCTTTTCACTGCGTAAACATCAAAATTTACTCGCTCATTTACCTTCTAAAACTGATGCATTTGAAGCTTAACGTTGGAGGAGGAGGAGGAGGAGGAGGAGATAAAAAAAAAAAAAGGAGGGGCAGGAAAGGATGGATAGGAGAGGTGTTAGGGAAGGGCGCTGATGGCAGAGGAGTCAGAAAGGAAGGCAAGGAGAAGGGGAGAGGGAAGAAGGGAACAAGAGAAGAGAAGGCAGTCGATGGCACGAGAAAGTAAAGGAGAACGAAGTGGAGGGCAAAATGAAAAGGCAGAGAGAGAGAGAGAGAGAGAGAGAGAGAGAGAGAGAGAGAGAGAGAGAGAGAGAGAGAGAGAGAGAGAGAGAGAGAGAGAACATGGAAGCAGAGTAAAGGGTGGAAGCAAACCTGGTGAGAAAGTTAAGGCAATAAAAAAGAAAGAGGAAAGAAGAAGCGAAAAATCTTATTGCTATTGTTTTCTCCAATTTTCCATAGCGGGTATTTTCTCACTTCCTACTCGGCACCAACAGTCCTTTCTCTCTGTTCTTTTGCTTCCCCCTTGTACAGTTATACAGCCAAAGCGTTGCAACATTCCCAGCCATACAGAGACACAGGTCCTCCGCGTATAGCCTACACTGACCTCCATCCGTGCACACAAAAGAACCGAATCCACACCAGTTAAATGTCCTGTCCAAGTCGAAAGCTTCCTACTCTGTAAAAAAAAATAAATGAAAAAAAAAATAAAATAAAATAAAAAAAATAAAAAAAACGAAATCTTATGCATTCATGATCCAACTGAAGTAACCTTATGCATTACATTTGTGTACGAAAACTGTTTATTCCACGCCTCGGCTTTATGGAGAGGCAGTGGTCGGTTTATTTTTTTTTTTTCCGCCTCCTTGCCCTTGAGCTCATTCCACTTATATGTAAAAGAAGGAAACATACACCGGCACACCTGACCTGACCGCTGACTCGCGCTGCAGCAATGAGGGCGAGGCGGAGCGGCAAGCACCTGCAGGCCAAGCCATTAACACAAACAGTCTAGGGCAAGTCACGTCGCTTCCCCCCGTCGCTTTGTGCAGCCTCCCTCCTCCTCCCTGCGTCGGTCACCACTCGGAATAATGAGCAGGAAAAACACGGAGAAAGAAGGCATGCAGGAAAAAGGTGACAGACGGAGCACAAATGAGGAGTGCGCAGTGCAGGTGAACGGAGGTGAGGACAGATAAGGACAGGTGAGAAGGGAAGTGCGTGTGGTTGAGAGCCGAGGTGAGCGTCGCTGTGCACTGACTGGTGCCGGAAGGTCTCACACATGCTTCGTTAGCAAAGCGCGAAAGCGGAAAATGTACAAATTTATATAATAAACATGAGAGAAAGTTACGTTGGTGGACAAAGAAGAAAAAGAAAAATGGAAAGGTAGACACAAACGAGGGAAAATAACTTAGCTAAACATGTTCAGACAAATGAGAATAAAACACTTGCACACACACACACACACACACACACACACACACACACACACACACACCGCCGAACACCAAAAGGAAGAAACAACCAACATGTGAACACACTAAAACAAAAGAAACACATAACAAACACCAGAGTCTAGACTAGAGAAATGACGAGGGCAGGTGAACAGACCTTAGCACGAGGGGAGCGGGGAGGCAGGCAGGGAGGCAGCAGCAGCAGGGACCTGGGCGAGGCACAACCATCGACCCGCTGCTTGCTGAGGGAAGGAGGCAGCAGAGGAGGAGGAGGAGGAACTCTGCCCCGGCAAACCCCTGCAAGAAAAGAAACAATACAATATGTACTGCTTTCAGATCAAGAAACGAGAATTATAGAGCAGTAATGGGCTTTTGTGAAGAGAGGGGGAGGAGGAGAAGAATAAAGGAAGAGAAAGAGTAGGATGATTAAGAAAAAATTACAAGTGTGTATACTTTTAGTGTTGGAGAAAGGGAGAAATAAGGAAGAAGAAGGAGAAAGTGAAATAATAAGCATAAAAGACAAGTTGGAGCAGGAAGAAAAAGGGAGAAACAAGAGGAGTGAGAGGGTTGAAGAAGCAGGAAGAAAAAGGGAGAAACAAGAGGAGAGGGGTTGAAGAAAGGAAGAAAGGAAAGAATAATTTACAAATCTATACAGCGTGGGAGAAATGGAGGGTTTGGATGAGGGGAAGAAGAGAGAAGGTGGAAAAATATAAAGGAGAAGGCATGGTGCAGGAAAATGGAGTGATAAATGAAGTGATATGAGATGAGAAATACGACAGAGGGAGGGAGGGAGGGAGAGAAAGAAGAGAGGAAGGAGAGGCACGAGTAGGTTGGTTAGGAACTGTGGCTGCGACGAAAGGGAAAGAAAAGGGAAAAGTTGAAAATAAAAAAAGTGTGTTGGGGGATAGGGACGGGGGGGTCGGTGAATTCGAGTAGGAACAGTATCACCCCTTGATGAAAAATATATATATAAAAAAAAAATTGAAGAAAACTTTGTGAAAGAATATATCAACTTTATATTAAAAAAAAAATCCTGACAAACAAAACAAAAACAAAAACTTTAAAACACGAAAGGAAGAAAAAATTGTTTCGAGGCAAGAGGAGAGGAAAAAATAAAAGGAAAGAGGATGAGAAGAAGTAACGTAAGAGAGACGTGCAGGTAAGAAAACAATGAGGCGGAGTCATGCAGGTGTGTGAGGGGGAGTAATGCAGGTCAGTAACGTAACAAGTACAGGACAAGGACACGACCAGAACACGACGAGGAGGAGAGGGGAAGGCAGGCTCTCTCTCTCTCTCTCTCTCTCTCTCTCTCTCTCTCTCTCTCTCTCTCTCTCTCTCTCTCTCATACCCGAATCAAGTGTCATATTAAACATATTTTTATATATATTTTGAATCTGTAAATATATATCTTATGCATGTAAGAGAACATTCACAGAAACACACACACACACACACACACACACACACACACACACACACATTCTCTCTCTCTCTCTCTCTCTCTCTCTCTCTCTCTCTCTCTCTCTCTCTCTCTCTCTCTCTCTCTCTCTCTCTCTGTTAAAAGAAAAAATACATAAGGAGGATAGGCGAATTCAGCGCATCCAATCAGAAGCGTGCAAATCTGGACTCATGATTGCCTTGGAGCTTTGGGACGCGCTGATTGGCCAACGTAATTCTTTCTCCTGATTGGTGGAAATTAGTCAATCGAAGACCCGAATCAGGTGTCAAATGAGACGTCTTTTTTTATTTTGATTCTGTAAACATAAACCTTATGCGTCTGAGCGCGCGTCCACATCAGGACATGCACAGGCACACACACGGACACGCGCTCACAGTCTCTCTCTCTCTCTCTCTCTCTCTCTCTCTCTCTCTCTCTCTCTAATCATACTAAATTTGCAATGTGCGGAAGAGTATTTTTCCCCGTCATTTATATAACGCTATTTTGAGATTAAAACTTAAGGCGCAGTAACAATTCTTTCAGTAGGTGACAGATAGGCGAGCCCAGGACGGAAGGTACAGTGATAAAGGAAAAAAAAAATCAACTGTGACTTCCTGGTAGGGGTAATCGAATGCTGAGGGATTGAAGATAGTTAGAGACATCCAACTATTATGAAAATGAGCCGGGGGGGGGAAACAATGATATGATAGAATTACCGGTGTTTTCCTGGAATCACACGTAACTTCCGCGTAGGATCAATCAGCTGGTGTAAGTTTCCGTCACGATTTGATAAACTTGAAGGAGCTTTGAATTTTTAAATGACGCAAAATACCATAACTTTACGGAAGTGCCGTGTCAAGTGACTTGGGCGATCATATCCCTCCACCGTCGTCGGTTTTCAGTCATGTGTATAAGTTCTGAAAGTCCGCAGGCCAGGTTGTTATTTTCGATGATTCCGTCTATTAACTTACGTCTCTGTCTTCGTCTCGCTCTTTTCCCTTCTGTCTTTGATGTTATACTGAGTAGTTCATTCTTGTTCTTCCTAGCTGTGTGTCCTATAAATACAAGCTGTCTTCTCTTCACTTGTTTCAGTAATTTATCTGTGTTTTATCTGTGTTTGCTTGTAATACTTGAGTGTGTTTTTCTTGCTGCCCAGGGAGTCCTGAGCATTACACGTATCGTCCACATTTCAAAAGCCTTTATTTTATCCCGAGCTTCTTTGTTTAACGTCCATGTTTCACATCCGTATGTTAGAGTTGCCCAAACATGCTTTGAGTGCCTTCATTCTTGTTGTCATGCTCAGTTTAAGGCTGCATAAGTGTTCTCATTTTCTGAAATTTTCTGAATTTTGCAATTCCTATCCTTTTCCTGATTTCTGTGATACTTCGGTCATCTGTTGTGACTGTATTTCTCAGATAGTTGCAGCTGTTTACTTGTTTAATAATGGAGTTGCTTATTTTAATTTTGCTTGCAGGAATCACGTTCTTGGTTACTACCATTGTCTAGGTTTTCTTAAAAGTCAATTTTCAGACTGTGTCTTTCACTACTTCTGTTGACTTCGTGAATTAAGTTTTGTAATTTTCCTTCAGTGTCTGCTATCAAAACTGTGCCATCTGCATATCTAATATTGTTAATGTTTACACCTCCAATCTTTATGCCTCCATGATCTTTTGTCCTCCTGAGTATTATCTCCCCACAATATGAAAAAGGATTAAAGACAGCACACACCCCTGTTTGATGCTCTTCCACTCAGATTTTCTTTGGTCAATGACCACTGCTGCCTCTTGATTCCAGTACAGGTTTCTGAGTAGCCTTAAATCTTTGCCCTCAATTTCTGTTTATTAGTAAGTTGAATAATTGTTTATGTTGCACTTTGTCAAAAGCCTTTTCATAATCTATATGAAAAAATCCCTAAATGAAAAAATCTATATGAAAATGTTTTTCTGCATTTCTGTTGCCCACTCACATATGTTTCTCATTATGTATATAGCATTTGTAGTAGTTTTGTCTTTCATAAATCATTATTGTCCTTCAGACATCTCTCTTTCGAGTTTGTGTTTGATTCTTGCAAGTATTACTTTAGGATAATTAACATTATCTCAGTAACATGAGTGTTATATGCTGATCACATTCAACTGTCCCTGCTTTCTTTACTAATGATATAAAGACTGATTTCCCCATTTCCTCCATTATTTCTCCACCATTCGTAAGCATTTCTATCATGACTCTGGACCTTCCCTATATAAATATAATACTGTAAAACTTGAAGAACTTTGAATTTTCAAATGGCGCAAAATACCGTGGTTAGAAATATAAAACTATGATATTGCAAAACTTGAAGGAGATTTGAATTTTAAATGGTTCAAAATACCATTGTTAAAAATGTAACTATAATATCGCAAAATTTCAAGAACCTTTGAATTTCAAACGACGCAAAATCGCAAGGGCATAAAATATACAAGTATAGTCTGGAAGGTCTTCATTACAAGCAGTGTGGCCAGGGAGCGCAGTCAGTGCCTTTAATTAATGCACTTTGTGTGATGCGTCCCGATAAATTGGCAAAAATACGCTCGGCTCGGCACCTCCTTACACTCACACCGGAGGAGGGAATGGAATAAATTAAAGTGTCATGGTTGTTAACAATTATTTACTTACTGAATTAGTGGTCCGACGCTCGCCCCGCATCACTCGTCTGTGTTGCGACAGTGTGATTCTCTCTCTCTCTCTCTCTCTCTCTCTCTCTCTCTCTCTCTCTCTCTCTCTCTCTCTCTCTCTCTCTCTCTCTCTGTGTTCATAAAACAAAATAAAAAATACCACGTTTCTATTTATTCATTCATTTATTTATTTGTTTATTTATTTAGTCAACTATTTCATTTCATTTCTTTGTGCTTTCCCTTCACACACACACACACACACACACACACACACACACACACACACACACACACACACACACACACACACGGAACACAGACACGCAAATAGCCAAGCAAACAAACATACAAATAAACAAACACGTGTGCACATCCGATCTCGTTTTCAGAGAAATGTTTTATGGATTCATTAACCTGCAAGCGCCCGCCTTCCCACCTGGCCTGAGCCGCGGTGATCCTGCCTGCCTCCGCCATTACTCTCTCTCTCTCTCTCTCTCTCTCTCTCTCTCTCTCTCTCTCTCTCTCTCTCTCTCTCTCTCTCTCTCGTGTGTGTGTGTGTGCGTGCCCGAGCATAAATACTATGTTCCAACTCGATAATCATCCTTTTTGTCCACTCCATTTGCAGGATCTCAAACATTCACACCCCTCCATCAGTGCACACACACATCAAGCATCTCATCAACAAGTTCATACACCCACCCACTCTCTCACTCCCCCACACACACACGCACACACACGCACTGGCAAACATTAATCTAAGCGGCAAGGATGGAGCGTGACAGTGTGCATGTTCCCCCTCTCGTGTCCAGAGTAAGACTGAAGGATGGATGGATG
>NC_087162.1:6450000-6460000 GCF_035594125.1 Scylla paramamosain | reverse complement strand
CTCTCTCTCTCTCTCTCTCTCTCTCTCTCTCTCTCTCTCTCTCTCTCTCTCTCTCTCTTATTACCCATATCGTATTTCATGGCGTCATTTCATTTCTTCTTCGCTCTTTTAAGCAATTCCCAGCTTGTTATCTTGCTCTTCCTCCTCGCCTTCCTCTCTCCTTTCCCTTGTTTTGTTACGTTCTTTAACTTTTCTTCCTCCATCTTCACGTTTCCTCTATCGCCTAAATATCGTTTCTACTTTTGTGCACTTTTAAAAATTTCATTTCTTTTATATTCCACTTCCGCTACCACTACCACCACTAACACAAACATTACTACCTTCACCACCAATATTTACTACTACTACTACCACCGCCACCACCACCACCACCACCACCACCACCACCGCCACCAGCTCGTAAACCCAGGCATTAAAAATTAATCAGGACCCCGCCAGGTAACCGCCTACTCGAGGGAAAACAGGTAGGCAGCCCCTCCCTCCTAACGGTGCCTTACTCACCCTCACCTTATCTCCACCATCAGGTATTACTATTACTACTACTTTTACTATTATTATTATTACTATTATTATTATTATTATTATTATTATTATTATTATTATTATAGTTCTTACTTCCCTTGTCCAATCATCGTATATCATTCCCCGTTTTATTAAGCGAGATGACATTTATTATTATTACTATGTATGAGAAAAACGGATGAGAGAGAGAGAGAGAGAGAGAGAGAGAGAGAGAGAGAGAGAGAGAGAGAGAGAGAGAGAGAGAAAGGACCACATCTCCCCGATCTCCTCCTACACTTCTTTAAAAACCTTCCAACATTCACCTGGGGAAAACCCTCACCTTTATCACCGACCTGTGGGTGGGAGGGGGGAAGGGAGAGAAGGATAGATGGTAGTAAGGAGGAGGAGGAAGAGGAGGGAAGGAGGGACGAGGGCAGAGGGAGGGCAATGAGAATAAAGCTAGAAAAAGAGAAGGAAAAAAAATTTGTAAGAAAGAGAACGAAGGTGAAGAGAAAAAAAGTCAGAATGGAAGAGAAGGCGCCAGGGAAGAGAAGGAGAATGAGAAGGAGGAAGTAAAAGAAACGCCGCAAAAGATGTACATAAAAGATATATATATTTGTTGGAGGGAAAAAAAAAACCGAACAAGGAACAATAAATGGTGGGAGTCTTGATTTTTTTTCCCAGTTAAGCGTAAGAGAAAAAAAATTGGTGTAGATATTAAGTATTCTTCGCTTCCCTCTCCTTTTAACGCCCTTCCTTCTTCCAGCTCTTCTTCTATCTACCATCTTCTCTCCTTCCTTCTCCTACTCCCTCCCCTTCCTTCTTGCCCTTTACACCCTCATTTACTTTTCTCGTGTTTACCATATTCTTTCTCTCCTTCCCTTCCTCCTTTCTTCCTTCCCTTCCTCCCTTACTAAACTTTCATGTGTCCTCTATGTTCTTCCTCATCTCCTCTTCCATTCTTGCTTCTCTTTCTCCTTCACTTACTTTTCTTTTGTCACCATCTCCTTCTTTCTCTCCTTCCCCTTCTGTTCCTCCTTTTGCTTCCTCCCTAATTTACTTGTCCGCAATTTCGTTATATTGTTTAACTGTTCCCTTTCTGTTCTCTTAATCTGGACTCTTACTTTTTCTTCTTCTTTGAACGGCTTTATTTTATTTTCCTCTTATATTATTATCTTTCTTTCCCTTCACTTTCTCCTTTTTCTTTCTCTTGCTTTCCTTTCCTTTCTTCCTTCCTCCCTTTGTTTGTCTGTTTCTTTATTTCCTTTCTCTTTTCCTTCCTTCTTTCCTTCCTTCCTACCTTCATAGCTTCCTTCCTTCCTCCTTTCCTTTCTTCCTTCCTCCTTTTTTGTTTGTTTGTTTCTTTCCTTTCTCTCTTCCTTCTTCCCTTTCTTCCTCCCTCCCTTCCTTAGCTCCCTCGCTGCCTGCGCAATATTGTGTAAAATCATGAAACAAAAGGCGGAGGTAAGGGAAGATTAGCCGTCACTGGAGCTAAAGTCAGAAATACAACTCGACAAATTATTGCGCTACAACAAGACGAATTATCTACAAATCTAATTAAGAAACTGAATGTATTAGCATTTGTTCACCAAAAACAATTATGAAAAGATCTTATATTTAACGCCAAATGGAAGGTAAAATGTAAATGTTGTCCCTTGTAATTGCTTTTATCTAATTACTGTTGTTGTTAATATGGCCACAATAATTATTCTTGTTCGAATTACTAGGAGTTGCAGAGGCGTTTTGCTATCGGGATGGAAGCATTGGTGATAGTGTTAGTGTGTCAAAACCAGGTTATGAAAAAAAAAAAAAAAACAGGAAAGGTAAAGTAATATTCAAATTGTGACCTTGAAGAGCGCAATACTCGTTGTTGAGGTAGAAGCAATGGTGGCGATAGTGTTTGCGTGTAAAAACCGGAAAGACAAGAAAGATGAATTAAAGTAATGGTCAAATTGCCACCTTGTAGAACGTAATAGTTGGTGACAAAAAAAAAAAAAAAGAAAGAAAACGAGGTAACAGGCAGCAATAGAAATTATGGATGGAGAACTTTTACCGAACCTTACGTATTGTACATTCATATATTCACGTGAGGCTTACTTTACCTCATGCATAAAGGACAACTTGCTAAGGGCACAAAACTGGAAAAAAAGACCGCCTAAGTGTTACTCCCCACCAAAAAAAAAAAGAAAAGGAAGTATAAAATATGAAGACGATAAAAATTAAAAAGGCGACATGCAAAGATGTTAATCCACTGGCTGCGCAACTACCAAGTCATGTTATGTCAAAGTAAGAAATAAAAGTGGTGATGAAAAGAAAATTAAGGAACTATAACAAGCTTGAATTATTTCTCAACTGATAAACAACTGCCAATCCTAACACAACGAAACGCAGGTGATTTATACACAAATTAAAACGATGCACAATTAGAGTACGTTGTCTTGAAATACGGAACAATACTAGGAAAATGTGAATTGCAGAATACACTTTATGGGAGGAGAATGTGGGTCAAGCAATCCATAAATACAATAAGGTAAGGAATTTAGAACGTGCTGCATCTGGGATGTACTGAGTTAGGAACGCGGGAAAGTGAAATGATAAAGACACGCAGAATAAACTGGGCTGGAGAAGACGAAGTGCAAAAATGTTACGTCGTGTGTTGCCAAAATAAGGTAGTGCAATCAGACGGCCTCGAGACATGAACAAAATATAAATAACAAAGATAATGCGAGAATATAGGTCAAGGTAACGGAGAGGAGGGAGAAGACGGTGGTGTGGTAATAGCGATCGACTGAAGAGCAAGAAAAAATGGGATTAACGAGACCGACTGAGAAGTGAGGAATGATGAAGTGGAATGGCAGAAACAGCTTCCAAGGACAAATATACATTGATAGACACTGGAGCGTCCTGTAAACTTACTTAACGTATGCATGGACTTTGGTGCAACTTAATCACTTGTTAGTCACTTGTTTGGGGCTTAGTATATTTTATTACCTTGTCAATCAACGAAGGACCTCCATGTACAAGTGACACAGGTTTTACCACGACAGTCGCTACATGATGGTGGTCTTTTTCAGTGGATAAGAGATTTTGTGACTACTTTCATGGTCCTATGCAGGTACAAGGGTCAGTGAGAAAATTATGATGACTTTCTATATGCTACCTTGCTTCCTCACGTCCTCTACCCCCAGTATCTGCACACATACGAAAAGCCTGCCAAAACAATTCCCCTCTGAAACATTCCCGTTCTCTCGCTTTCACACACAAAGTCTTCTCTCCGAATTCCCTTAAAATCTTGTTTCCTCTTCCGCCTGACGCCTCACCTTTGCCTCCATGTTCCCTGCGCCACAAACACCAACACCAAGATAGCAAAACTTTACCGCTGGTTCCTGATAGTTTCTCCAATCTCATCTATCTCACCGCCTCCTAAACGTATATTCCAGCAACGCCTCATTACTTAGCTTTTTGCCTCAACAGCTTTCCTCTGCCTCCTCTCAGCGCCATATCACATCCCGCGGTATTAAAGGCATCACTCAGCCAATTAATCAATAGATCGTCCTGAAGGAAGAGAACCAAGAAAATACTGCTTCTCAAATAGTGTGGCAGATGTCTGGAGTACCCTTAGTTACGTGGTTGGTGCTGAGTCAATGGAAAGCTTTAAAAAATACCAGATGAAGTTATGGATAGGGATGATGGCTGGATATATACATAGTTTTATACAGGGATTGCCACATGCAGGCCTATTAGCTTTTTTTGCACCTGTCCTTATTTTCTTATACATGTTCTTACGCTTTCGTGTTCTTAGCATGATTCCCTGGTATTAGATAACTATGTATTTCAAGTGCAGTGTCATCTCAATTGCTCGATTTCAGTTGCCTTATGTTACGATGCCCCGTGTGTTCCCCGCTTTGCTCCACGCCTGCACCTCGTATCTCTCCTTCAATGTATACATATACTGAGGAGAACCATACAGATAGAGTGCAAGCATGTACTTCAAATGTATTCCCCTCCACTATAAAAAAAAAAAAACGGTAATACTTTCAATGATATTGATATTTTTTTTATCATTGTTACCACCACCATTATTATTATTATTATTATTATTATTATTATTATTATTATTATTATTATTATTATCATCATCATCATTATCATCAACATTGTTAATTTCATGAAGCTGATGACTACGGTGATGATAATTATTACAGTCATCAGTTGATATCGTGTGTGTGTGTGTGTGTGTGTGTGTGTGTGTGTTCTCCTGCTTTCCCACTGTCTATTTCCTTTAGCACATTATTGTCACTGGAGTCTTCAACCATTGCCTTCCCTTCCTCCCTCTCCCTCTCTCTCTCTCTCTCTCTCTCTCTGCTTCCCTCTGTTACTCTCTCCCTCCCTCCCTCTCTCCTTTCCTTCCTTCCTTCCTCTCTGCGTATTCTATTTGACTAATAAATAACTTTCACTTTAACATTTTCACATCACAAAAGCGAAAACGTTTATCAGGCAGTTCTGTTAGGTATGAATTTATGTACGTGAGTGTACGTGTGTGTATATATATATATATATATATATATATATATATATATATATATATATATATATATATATATATATATATATATATATATATATATATATATATATATATATATATATATATATATATATATATATATATATATATATATATATATATATATATATATATATATATATATATATATACGAGTATATATATATATATATATATATATATATATATATATATATATATATATGTGTGTGTGTGTGTGTGTGTGTGTGTGTGTGTGTGTGTTCAGGGCTTCGCATGCTGATGTGCGTGGCAGCGTGGAGCGGCATGCAGGGAGGGGAAAGAGGGAGGAGGGGGAGGAAGGAGGATAGGTCATACTGCGCGGAATGAATTACGTACAGTGATCTGTTGATTTGTGGTGACGAATGAGTAAACTATTTCATTTTATTTCCTATTGCGCTCTTCTCTCCCGTCTTTTTTTGTTCTTTTTGTTATGGTTGTTGTTGTTGTTGTTGTTGTTGTTGTTGTTGTTGTTGTTGTTGTTGTTGTTGTTGATTTAATCTGCTGCGACTTTTCCATTTCATATATCGCGAAAATAACATTGTGAGCTGACAGTGATATGGTCAGCGCGCGAGGCTCAAAGACACTTCCACTTAGGAATTACCTGCCGTTGAAGGCTATTTTGATTTGTCTCCTTTAACGACATGGCCTCTGCACACCTAAGAGGGAAATGCCGGAAGCTACTTCAAGACCTTGCAACTCGGCAGCACCACCACGACACCCTGGGAAGGCGTGGCGCGGTTGTCCCGTGGTGGAATCATACAGGCTGATGATGTTGATGAGCTATGTTGTCTTCCACTATATATTTTATTTTTTTCTTTTTTTTCTTTTCTCCCCATCAGTACTGATATTCAACAATCTTTCAGACGACACCGACATCAGGCAGTCTTAGTGCAGCCAGCTTTTGGAGGAAAATGCTCCTCTACTCTCTGTGTACTCTCGCGCAAACCTTACTATCCTTGTAAAACAACAAGCGTATTTTCGTTGTCCAGGCGTGCACTTTGCTGCAACAGCGGTGTTGGTGCATGCGTGATCTCTTTGCATCTGTTGTCAGAACAAACTTGCCAGGGAAAGTTGAAATGGACATGGCCATACAGGGGCTGGAGAAGGAAAATAACATACATAACATAACAACCATGATAACATTTAAGAGCAGCAACAAAACTAAACAACAACAACATCGACGATGACGGCAACGACGTAAAAACACGTCAATAGATCCCCGAAGAAACACGCTGTCTGCTGCTATAAACGAAATGTCACATTTTTAAATATTAAAGCAGAAATGGTTAGCAATGAAGCGAGTAACAATGGTACAGTCGTTCCATTTAAGAAAACAGTTATACAAAAATTCATAACGAAGTCTGAACAGATAAGATCAACTGTAACACTGTTATGCAGCATGAAAAAGCTTAAGTTATTAGATAAGACAGGAAGGAACTCTGCTTCAATTTGTTTAAATTATGATGCTTCAGGCCATAAAGAACAGTAATAGTATAAAACATGGACAACTGAAAACAGAAATATGAGCGAGAATGCAAAATGTAGTGTGTAGATATATATATATATATATATATATATATATATATATATATATATATATATATATATATATATATATATATATATATATATATATATATATATATATATATATATATATATATATATATATATATATATATATATATATATATATATATATATATATATATATATATATATATATATATATATATATATATATATATATATATTTTTTTTTTTTTTATTTTTTTTTACATTACACACATACTGTACACGCATTAAAAAACCGAAGAGAGTAAAAGTACAAAATATAAAAGACCGAATGGAAAAATAGGAGCGAGAAAACAAAATATAATGGACTGCAGACGCAAGAAACACAAAGTACAAAATATAAAAGACTCAAAGGTAACAAAGAACGAGAGTACAAACATTTAGTTAACAGAATTTTCGATGAATACTTGTGTGATACAGACAACAAGAGTAGGACGAACAACATCAATGAGCTTTGAAATAATTGGACAAAAGTAGAAAAGCAAAAAAAGCATTTAAGACAAAGAACTGTGTGTCTTGTTTAAGTATCGAACACATTTGTATTATCAGATAATATTTGCAGCGCGCGACATTTGTCCTCGGCTTTGTTTTTTGCTGCTTAACTTGAATCATATTTCACTTTTAAACAAAGTTTAGAAAAGTAAGATCCAAATTTTATTGATTGATGGAAACTTCCTATATCAATATTTTCTACTTTTTCATGACAAATTTATGTAGTTAATGAAATACTTTTCAAACGTAAAAATTTTTGTATTTTTTTTTTCTAGATCGAGGCTTTTTTTTTTTCAATCTCAAAATCTTATCTGATAATAGAAATAGGTTCAATACTTAAACGAGACACATAGTGAATATGTTGAATATTCTTTTTTGTTCAGAGGAACGGTGCATACATTATATTTGATTTTAATCATATTTCACTTTTATAGAAAGTTTAGAAAGTGAAAATCCTTAGGAAGTGAAAATCCAAACTTTATTGTTTGATATAAACTTTTTGTTTCAATATTTTTTTCTATAATTCATGAATAAAAATTCTATAATTTAGAGAGAAATTTAATCAACGTAAAAGAAAATCAAGGTTCAGACATTAAAAAGAATTCGAAAATTTTTTGAATCTCAAAATTTTTATTCTTAAAATAGAGAGGATCCTTATTTAAAAACAGACATTGTTTTGTATGCTGA
The DNA here is from genome assembly GCF_035594125.1 of Scylla paramamosain. Taxonomy (NCBI): domain Eukaryota; kingdom Metazoa; phylum Arthropoda; class Malacostraca; order Decapoda; family Portunidae; genus Scylla; species Scylla paramamosain. Next base: position 6,452,157 of record NC_087162.1, on the reverse strand, counting down.
ATATTCCTATGCGTTCATAGGAATCACACTTTATTGAGTGACAAAAACATTCAGTATTAATATTTTTCTTTAACTTTTCATGTTTTAAAATTCTGTGATTTAAAAAGAAATTTTTCAATCACATTTTTTTGTATTTTTTTCCAGGTCCGGACATTGAAAAAGAATGAAAAAAAAATGATCTCGACTTTCTTTTTATCTAATAATAGAAACGTGTTCCTTACTTAAAGGACACACATTGTGCATATGCCAAATACTCTTGGGAATTCACAGAACAGAATAGATAATTACATTTCACTTTTCAATTTTAAACAAGTTTAGACAATAAAAACACATTTTTTTTTTTTTTTTTTTACTTCTTTTTCAAGGTTTAAAATTATGTTAGAGAAAAAATGTTCAGTCTCGGTCCAGAACTTAAACTGAAAAAAATTCAATTTATTTTTTTTTTCATCTGATAATAGAGATAAGTTCAGTACTTAAAAGCATATACATTGTGCATATGATACATATTATTTTGTGTTCATGGGAACGGTGCATCGATAACTATATTTAACTTTAAAAAAAAAATTAATTAAGTAAAAAAATAAATGAAACATTAATTGAGTGAACTATTTCTGAATCAATATTTTTCCTCTAATTTTCATTATTCAGAACTGTGTCATTTAGAAACAATTTTTTATTCACAAAAAAATTATTTTTTTTTTTCCAGTCCGAACCTCAAAAAAAAAATAATAATAATAATAATAATAATAATAATGTAATCTCTTAAATTTCATTTAATGCAAATTTGAGACAAAAAAAAATGTAATCTATTGCACTATTATGCCTTTCATTAGTAGACAGTAGTAGTAGTAGTAGTAGTGCTAGTAGTAGTAGTAGTAGTAGTAGTAGTAGTAGTAGTAGTAGTAGTAGTACTAGTAGTAATGACAATAAATAATATTATTATTATGATAACATTCATAATAATGATAATGATAATGCCAATAATAATAATAATAATAATAATAATAATAATAATAATAATAATAATAATAATAATAATAATGAATAGCAACAACAAACAAAAACAACCATAAGAACAACAAAACCATCACACACACACACACACACACACACACACAGGCCTTTACTTCACCCTTCACATCAGGCGAGAATGAAGCGCCCAGCCACCCACCCACCCACCCACCTGCCTGCCTGCCGTGCTCCCCTCCACCGCCACCTGTCATTACCCTTCACATTCACCCACTCACTTGATCCCATCGTAATCGTTCTCCCTCTTCAAACCGGTTTCTATTCCACTGTAAATCTCTCTGGCCTATCCCCTCCATCCCCCGCTAACTCTTAAACGCTCCATTCCGTCCCTCCCTCCATCCTGTGCCTCCCCCTGCCCCCCCAAAGCTGAAAGTCCAACGCTGGCGCCAACTCGTCACAAGTCCATCACTCGCAAGACTGGCTCCGGATCGTCCTGGATTATCTGGGCTCAAGCGTCCAAACATCACCTGACACGTCGGCTTCCGGTGATTGGACAGCTAGATCCCTGAGTCACCTGCACTTAGCACGGCTCTCTCTCTCGGAGCATGGTGGGGGGATGGAGGGAGAGTAAGGGCATAGGGCTTATTGTAAGAAAAATGTAAATATTAGCGTGTGTGTGTGTGTGTGTGTGTGTGTGTGTGTGTGTGTGTGTGTGTGTGTGTGTGTGTGTGTGTGTGTGTGTGTGTGTGTGTGTGTGTGTCCGTCCGTGCCGTACGTGCGTGTGTCGTGTTTGGCAGATATTCGCAGAAGTGTTCCAATGTCCTGTGTGTTTATTTTCGTATTAGTTCGTCGTGTTGCCTCGTCGTTGTGTGCAAACGGAAATAATTGTTTAACCGTTTGAAAAGATTAATAGTTGCATCCGGCTTAAAAGATACTGTAGACAGATAGATAGACAGACGGACGGATACGTACATAGACAGATGGATAGTTATATAGATAGACAGACAGAAAGGTTAGGATAGACAGGTAAATGGACAGACAGCTATGAAGATAGAGAGATGGATAAGTAAAATGATTGATTTGTTCATTAAAAATAGCTTGATGAAAGAAAAAAAAAATATATATATATATATATATATATATATATATATATATATATATATATATATATATATATATATATATATA
>NC_087162.1:6445000-6447500 GCF_035594125.1 Scylla paramamosain | reverse complement strand
TCTTATCTTCTTCCATCTTGTTCTAGTTTTCCTTGGTTTTAATTATTTTCGTCCGTTTTTCTCTCATGCTTCTCTATTTTCTTTCCTCTTTCCTCTTCTTCTCTTCCTATACCAAATATTCTTCTCATATTATCGCTCCTTTTTAGCGTTTTTTTTTTCTTTCCAAGCCAGATTTATATTCCTTTCATGCTCTCTTCTTTATTTATAACCATTTCTATCCTTTCTCATTCCTTACCATATCTTATTATCATCTCTTAGCCTTCATTTCTGCTTTTCCCCACCATTCCCTTCCTTCATCCAATTCTTTCATTTCCATTCTTACTTTTCCCTTCGTCTATCTTTTCCTCCTCCACCTCTTTCTTTTATCATCTTTTCCTTTGGGGCAAGCATCTCCTGGGGCGCTTCATCATTCGCCATGAGAAAGGGAACAATGAGGGAGGAGGAGGAGGAGGAGGAGGAGGAGGAGGAGGAGGAGGAGGAGGATACAAGTGGAAATGGTGAATATTCATAATGCTAAGTTATTACGACATTTTAATTAGACAAAAGGGAACTCAACCAGGCTGAAATAACTATATAGCCACGACCACCACCACCACCACCACCACCATATCAATATTCTTATTACCACCACCATTACTACTACTAGTGATAAAAGTAGTAGTAGTAGTAGTAGTAGTGGTAGTGTTGCTACGGCAATAATATTAATAATAACAATACTGTTATAATAATGATAATGATAATAATAATAATAATAATAATAATAATAATAATAATAATAATAATAATAATATTTACAAGATTTTAATAAGAAACGCTTAAACAGACAGTAAACAAAGAAGAAGAAGAAGAAGAAGAAGAAGAAGAAGAAGAAGAAACAGGAAGAGGAGGAGGAGGAGGAGGAGGAGGAGGAGGAGGAGGAGGAGGAAGAGGAGGAGGAGGAGGAGGAAGAGGAGGAGGAAGAAAGGAATCACGGTAGAAACAAGTTGCGAGCACAAATATTGAAGTTGATACGTGTTTAGGACAAGTTCAGACCCCCAATATTTGAGCCTTGATGAGGACGGACCTGATGCTGGTGAAGGGGGGGAGGACACGGGGAAGGGAGGGTGGAAGAGGGTGGGGGGGAGGTAAGGGGGTGAGGGTAAGGGGAGAGGGGAGGGGTAGCGAAAAATGGGGTGAGGGATATTCCACTGTGGTTAAAAGAAAAATGATTTAAGGAAAGGAAAAATACAGTGGAGTTAAGACGAAAATATTAAGCATGAATTCACACAGGTATTAATTCACACACACACACACACACACACACACACAAAGAAAATAAAAGATTAAGCAATAATCGAAACAACAATCAACTAAACGAAGAATTTTCATTAACACTTTTTTTTTTACATACATGCATACATTTCGCAATCCTCCACCTCTGAACACTCCTGAATATAGAAGAAATTCAATCATTATCAATCTTTTACTACTACAGCTGTGATTTGACATACACACCCACGAGCAGGCAGGCATTCACACACCCTGCCAGCCATCAACCATTCCGCCTCGCCCACCTGACCGTACGAGCGTCACAATGGCTATGCACGAAGGTCACTTACACGTCACAGATTTGCCCACGTCACGATATCAATTACAGCGTCCCACCACCACCACCACCACCACCACCAGCCTCCCTCGCCTTCCAATCCAGTCCACCTACTCACTCTATTTCAGACTCCAGTGTTCCAGACTCCACCCTTTTGTCCTTTTCCAGCACGTCACATTACACCCGCCTCCCTCCCCTTACCTCTCGTCCCCTACACATCCTCCTCCTCTTCTCCCACACCACCCACCCTGCCACTATTTCAGTATATCCTATCCTTCTCCCACACGTTTGCAGTATCTTTATAACTTCCCTCTATCTTTGGCCTCGTTACCTATGCCTCCCTCTTATTCGCCCTCCACGATCAACCGTATCTATTTTGTTCCTCCTTCCTACACTTACTGCCAAAATCCTCCTCTTCTCTCTTCTCTCTCCCCTGCAACGTCCTCATACACTTGCACAACCCATCCATTTGCTATTGTTTTTGTACATCCCACTGCTCTCCCACATCCTCTCAGTATCCTCATCTTATCTTCTCCGTTTTTACCCTTAGTCAAATCGGGGGTTTTGGGGGAAGTCAAATCGGGGGTTTTGGGGGGGAAGAAAATGTGAACTATGAACTTTCAGAATTTTTAAGAATCTAATAAGAAAAACTGCCACTTTGAGGAAAATTTCCCGAAAACTGACACTAACGTAAATTAACCAGGGAGACGAAGGGTGCTTGGGACTCCCCCTTGGACTCTGACCTAACCGAACCTAAACTAAAATTTTTTTACGTACAGCAACCCCTCAAAGGACATTAACGTAACGACGCAATCTAACCTTATTAGATACATACATACAAGGCTTATAACACTCCAGACACTACACATATTTCGATAAAAAGAAATGTAAAATTCCAATAACAGTATCCACACT
>NC_087162.1:6422500-6435000 GCF_035594125.1 Scylla paramamosain | reverse complement strand
CGGTATTTGTGAATATTAATGCAGAAACTGAAAAAATTGAAATTATTAAATCAAATGAAACTACATACATACCTTATTCTCGAAAGGAGGGTCAGCCTCTTCCTCGACGCTTTTCTGCCTCTGGGATCAGGAACGTGTCTGTGCAACGTGCGACCCCACCACACTTGATCCCAAAGGCGACAGTCTGTGTAACACTTGGAACACGTGACATACACAACAACATCACGTACTCTGAGCAAATTTACAGTAGCATAATATCGTCAAGCAATGCCATCGAGATAACGGTAGGAACACGGTATATACGCACACAAGGCGACAGGGTAATCTCAAGTCTAACCTGACCCTTCTCGCCACGATCGCCAGATTATTTAAACGATTTTTTTCATTGGCTGTGACGCACTTACTACGCAAGCGCACTTCACGTCACTGCTCCGAACCCCGTGCTCAAACAAAGCCTTACTCGGGCACCGCAGATCGAAGCATGAGTCGGAAATACAACAGCGGCCGAACCCTCGAGAAACAACTTGTGCTATACAAACATACATCTTCGAAACGACTGACTGACAGTGGAAAATTAGTTAGAGTTCAGAATCCAGAAAGGAAAGAAAACACTACATTTTCAGTTTTGTAAGGTGTTATTAATAAGTTTAATATTCATACAATTCCCTATACAAGCACACACAATGCACTGATGTTCACAAAAGCATGCACAGACACATTTCTTCCTTTTGTAGAACCTAGGGAAGAAAATTACGTGTGGTTAGAGAAGAAAATGATGCGTGTGCTCAGCTATCCACCAGTTTGTACTCACACTAAACATTTGGTATCTCCGAAAATGAGGGATTTATGACGGAAATATATTGATCAAAACCTCAGAACACATCAGATAGTTAAAAAAAAAACTCAATTATGAAGAGCATGATGATGAGGAAGCACAATAATACCGGGAAAGTACTACGTGCTTTGAAAAAAAAAATATGACATGGAGTTTTCATAAGAAATTCATCTTACCATTTTTCTGGCCAGTTTGGCAATGTGTGGAGGTCACATTGTAAGATCTATCACTGTAGTATTGACGTAATTTTGTTATGTTAGTGTCGTTTGTTGTTCATTCCTTCCTTGATATCATTTATGTATATTGTCAAGAGCACTGACCCTACCACTTACGCTGGTGTCACACAATGCGGCGTCGCCGCTGCGGCAGAACCGTATGCGTCACCGCCGCATTGCCTGCATCCTGTCACACATAAGCGGCGAAGTCGCTCAGTCTATCCCCAGCAGCCAGCGTAAATAGGTTGACTATCACGTTATCCAAACTAAAAGCAGAAGGCTTACTGAAAGAGCCAACTCGTCGTAAACACTGGGTTCACCCATTTAATGCTGAACAAGAAACAAGTAAAAGATTTGAAAAGTTTTATGAGAATATACGGAAATATGATGAAATGTTTTTTGAGTATTACAGAATGTCCTAACCTTCTTTTGATGAGCTGCTGGAAGTGCTGAGGCCTCATATCTCGAAGCAAAATACAACCCATGATTTCTCTCTAGAATTCTTATCACAATATTCTTTATTAATCTTTTCCCAAAGTGCTGGCCTTGCATGAATACACTGAATGAATAAATCAGTGTCAAACATCCTGTAACAAGGGAGCGCCGGATGCGGCGTGGCCGTCTGGTGTGACCACGTGCATAGAACTGTGTGTGTTTTCCCACGACACTCGGTCGGATGCGGCGGTGCGGCGGTCCTGCACTGCCGCAGCATGCTGCGGCACAGTGCGGGGAAAACGGCAGCGCAGCACTAGTGTGACACCTCTCATTGGTTTGTGTGTGATATCACCATGTGCGGTGCCGCATACGGTTCTGCCGCAGCGGCGACGCCGCATAGTGTGACACCGGCCTTAGGGAATGTCTTCTTCATTAACCATTTATTAGTTATCTGATATACCTTGAACTTTTACTTTACTAATGAGTCACTGTCACACCCCTTCCGGAAATGCAAACAGAAAATATCGAATGTTTTCCTGTCCTCGTATAATGTGCATTGTACACACACACACACACACACACACGTAAACAAACAGTGATATACACTTGACACACACACACACACACACACACACACACACACACACACACACACACACACACGTAAACAAGCAGTGATATAGTTTATGGGGAATTGGGAAGGTGTATCCACTAGAAATAAGTATCAAATATAGAATGATAAACTTTTGGCTAAGATTAATGACCGGTGAGAACAGTAAACTTAGCTACATAATGTATTGTTGTTTGTGCCAGATGAATCAACGAGGTGTTTGTTTTTCGTCATGGTTAGCATATAGTAAGGACATCTATAATAATTGTGGTACGTGGGAGGTGTGATTATTACAAATTGTTGTAAATGTGACCAGGATTAAGATAGCTATAGAAGCAAGGCTCAAGGATTAATGGATTTCATCATGGAATGCTAATTTAGTGTCGAAGGCCACTTGTAGTAGTTACAAAATTTATAAGTACATACATTGTTTGGAGAAATATTTTGTTAAAGTCAGTAAGAATTATCGCATTTCGATAACAAAGGTACGTGCTTCTAATAACAAGTTGCCCATCACTGCAGGAAGATATAATACCACCAGTAGGGAAGAGTGTGTTTGGACCAAATGTACTGCTGGAGTAACATGTGAGTACCATGTATTGTTTGTGTGTGAAAATGAAGAAATTGCTAGACTCAGATATAAATATATCTCAATGTATTAGAGAGAAAAAAAAATCAATTTAAGTATATTTTATTGATGCAGATAAGTGATGTGACTGTATTAAACAATTTGGCGATCTTTGTTACAGCTCTACTAAAACTGTTCAGCTAATGGTGACATTAAAGTAATACATGTAATATAGGTGATACAGTAACTTTAGACTAATTTAGAAAACACGAAATAATTATTTACATACGTTATATGAGGTCCTGTGTTCCATACTTTTATGTAAAAGTCTGAGCATAAATAATTCAGTTCAGTTCAATTCAATTCACACACACACACACACACACACACACACACACACACACACACACACACACACACACACACACACACACAGAGAGAGAGAGAGAGAGAGAGAGAGAGAGAGAGAGAGAGAGAGAGAGAGAGAGAGAGAGAGAGAGAGAGAGAGAGAGAGAGAGAGAGAGAGAGAGAGAGAGAGAAAAAATCTAGCACATGTGTGGGGCGAGAACACTTGTTTAAATCTAGAACCGTATTGAAAGTATGATACAAGTATTGATTTATTAAGTAAAACAAAATGGCAGCAACATCTTATTTACGGCTTCTTTGAGAATCATTGGTGATGTTTAGTGAGGACTGAGGGTTCTGTTTCTGGTCACGTTGCTCAAATCTTCGACCATGAAGATTGACAGAAAGCTCAGAATGTTCGCCATAATCCACTCTACGTTTTCGCTGTTTTCTGCTTTCAGGGAACCTATTGTTGATATCAAGACCATTTCCTCTTTGCAAAACTAAAATTCTGTACATGTACGAGTATTTACATGTATTTGTAATTACTGATATACTCGTACATTTGCATTTTGAGTTTTACGACGTAATCCATCGAATTCCTTATTATCATTCTGTTTTACATTTTTTTTTCTAAGCCATAAGGCAACCATTACTTTCACTATTCCATGATACTGGTTTAATGTTGCCTAACTGATGTCAGTTTCGTAGTGGTGCGCCTAATCTAATGGCTTTATTCAACTTTTTTTTAACACCAGTCATGTTTTGCTTGCGTCTGGTTTCTGGCATTTCATTCCACTTTACATCAGCTGGCAATATTCTAAATTTATCAAAATTAACACAGCGATAATTGGGCGGTTTTTTTTTTTTTTCCTACTCGCTTACTCTTTGCTTGTAAAAAGCTGATAAGTTAAGGAAACTTTTTTTATGTATTTTGCATTTTATTTAATTGATTGTTTTTTTTTCTTTTGTTCTATTTATTTACTATTAACACAATATTTAGGACATTGTATCATCTTGCTCTTGGTGGAGGGCACTTTCCAGAACGTATGTATGTACAATAAAGATGTGTCAGCTGTCAACGGTTCCTCCCATTTCGTGAGTGCAAGATTAAGGTTTCCTATAATTCAATTGTCATTTTTGGCATAAAAACTTCTGTGATATCATCGCACTGGAAGTCGATAGGCGATGCTCAATATTAGTTTACTTGATTGATGAGAGAGTTGAATACAAATGGTGTCGATGTTGATAATATTTGAAGTGGCAGAACACAAGGGTGAGGATTAATTCAAACGAGTAACTATACACCTCTTCCTGCCGGAGAAGTGCGAGGAGTGCGTGGAGGAGGAGGAGGAGGAGGAGGAGGAGGAGGAGGAGGAGGAGGAGGAGGAGGAGGAGGAGGAGGAGGAGGAGCAAGGGGGAGGAAGAGCGAGGAGGAGGAAGAGCGAGGAGGAGGAAGAGCGTGGACGATGAAGAGCAAGGAATAATGTAAAGTTAATGTAGATAACACACACACACACACACACACAAGAGGATCAGGAACACACCAGTGGCACTCATCCTTGCTTTAAAATGCAGGAGTCGCTGTGGAGGGAGGAAAAGAGGGTCACTGAGAAATGGAAAGGGATGAAGTGGTGAACGAGCAAAGTAAGAGAGAGAGAGAGAGAGAGAGAGAGAGAGTAAAGGAGCACTTAGGTTAAACAAGGCAGCTCCTGAGGTTTACGTACCATCTGCCATCAGCATTCCCGTCCTGCTCTTCAAACTATCTCATGACTCAGCACTTACATGTTCCCGTTATTTTTGTGCCGTTCATTCACGACCCTAAGTGTGATCGATTCCTTAGTTCCTCTTCAAATCTAGGTAGTTCTCGTTTATTTTCTGGGAGGCAGTGACGGGGTGGACGGGGTGGTGACGTGAAGTGATGATACACGTCAGTACTGCCTCACTTGAAACTAATGCATTCAAATACCTATATTTTTAATTTGCAGTACTTCGCTTTTCGCTAATTAATCCCATTTCGCATTTTTAGTGTTTTTTTTTTTTTTTATATATGTTTTTACCTGACTACAATTTCGTTATGAGTATTTTAACCAACCATCGTAGTTGCTTTAAAAATTTTGCAGCGGCGCCATATGACCACGATCTTGTGGAGCATTAACTTTTAAATCCATCAATTAGTCACCCTCCTGTCAGCCCTATCCTCGACAAGCACTGCATCTGGGAGGGCTGGGGAGCGGCATGAACCTCTGCAACATCATTCTAAAAAATTTGTCAGCGTCACCAGGAGCAAGTCCACTAAGCCTCCGCACATATATGAGATTGACCATTTAAGTTTCCGAAAGACTTTGCGACAAAAAATCCTACAAATGCTAAGGCGAAGGAAAGAATAAGAATCTGATTTATATCTTTGGTTAAGCCTTGAACTAATTAATTACTTTGTCATATCCCTACACACACGCACACACACACACACACACACACACACACACACACACACACACACACACACACACACACACACACACACACACACACACACACACACTTATATTTTTTCAGGCCTTGATACTCATCTGTCTGTTTGTCTGCCCGTCCGTCCGTCCGTCCGTGTGCGAGCGTTGTATGAAATAAGGCTTACTGTGGATCCGTCATTTGTAAGCATATTCGCCCATTCGTGTCTGAGTGTATCTTATATTTATGAATTTCCTTCCAGTTTGTTGCATTTTCTTTTTTTCTTTGTTATGTAAGAGAGTCACTGGCCAAAGGAAACAAAAAAGAGGAAAAAAGAAAAATCCCACTGAGGTGCCAGTCCCAAAAGAGATGTCAAGAGAATCTTACAAAATTGAAGGATAAGTGTCTTGAAACCTCCTTCTTGAAAGAGTTTAAGTTATAAAAAGGAGGAAATACAGAAGCAGGCAGGGAGTTCCAGAGTTTACCAGAGAAAGTGATGAATGACAGAGAATACTGACTGACTCTTGCATTCGAGAGGTGGAAAGAATAGGATGAGAGAAAAAAGAAAGTCTTGTGCAGTGAGGCCGCGGGAGGAGGAGAAAAATGCAGTTAGCAAGATCAGAAGAGCAGTTAGCGTGAAAAAGGCGGTAGAATATAGCAAGAGATGCAACATTGCGGCGATGAGAAAGAGGCTGAAGACAGTTAGAGGAGAGGAATTGATAAGACGAAAAGCTTTTGATTCCACCCCGTCTAAAACAGCGCTATGAGTGGAACCCCCATACATGTGAAGCATACTCCATACGTAGACGGACAAGGCCCCTGTACAGAGTTAGCAGCTGAGGGGATGAGAAAAAGACTCAGAACACCTAACTTCATAGAAGCTGTTTTAGTTAGATATGAGATGTGAAGTTTCCAGTTTAGATTATAAGTAAAAGAAAAAACCGAGGATATTCCGTGTAGAAGAGGGAGATAGTTGAGTGTCATTGAAGAAGAAGGGATAGCTGTATGGAAGGCTGTGTCGAGTTGATAAATGGAGGAATTGAGTTTTGAGACACTAAACAATATTAAGTTTGCTTTGCCCCAATCACAGATTTTAGAGAGATCAGAAGTCAGGAGTTATGTGGCTTCCCAGCATGAAATGTTTACTTCCTGAAAGGTTGGATGTCTGCGAAAAGACGTGGAAAAATGCAGGGTGGCATCATCAGCGTAGGTGTGGCTAGGACAAGAAGTTTGGTTTAGAAGATCATTGATGAATAATAGGAATAGAGTAGATGAGAGGACAGAACCCTGAGGAACACCAATGTTAATAGATTTAGGAGAAGAACAGTGACCGTCTACCACAGCAGCAATAGAACAGTCAGAAAGGAAACTTGAGATGAAGTTACAGAGAAAAGTATAGAAGCCGTAGGAGTGTAGTTTGGAAATCAAAGCTTTATGCCAGACTGTTAAAAGTTTTTGATATGTCTCAGGAAACAGCAAAAGTTTGTTGTTGTTGTTGTACTCAAGTTTTCATTCCAATTTCTTTTCTCTCTCTCTCTCCTTTCTTTCTTCTCTCTTTTCATTCTCTCCCCACACTTCCGTATTCTTTATCTCCTCCTCCTTCCCACCATCACTCACTTCTCCCTTCACTCTCTACCCTGTCTCTCATTACCCTACTCTCCCAGCCCCTCCCCCTTCCACTCCCTTCCTCTCAACCTTACAACCTCCCCTTCCCTCCTTGCCTCTCACTGCCATACTCACATCCTTCCTATTTCTCTGCATCCCTGGCTGCCTCCCACTGTTCTTCTCTCATCCTACCTCTCACTCACTCTCCCTCCCTTCATCACTGCCTCCCCCTCCCTCTCTCTCTCTCTCTCTCTCTCTCTCTCTCTCTCTCTCTCTCTCTCTCTCTCTCTGTCTCTCCACTCTATGATGCCACACAAAAAAACGGGTCATTGAAAAGGTCAAAGGAGAGAGAGAGAGAGAGAGAGAGAGAGAGAGAGAGAGAGAGAGAGAGAGAGAGAGAGAGAGAGAGAACAAACAACGAGCATTGACACAGTAGAATGGAATGACAGGTCTCTCTCTCTCTCTCTCTCTCTCTCTCTCTCTCTCTCTCTCTCTCTCTCTCTCTCTCTCTCTCTCTCTCTCTCTCTCTCTCTCTCTCTCTCTCTCCCTTTCATTGACTTGGGTTTAATGATCAGCAAACTGAAAGGGACCGTCACCTTGTTGTTTTCTTCAAAATGGTCCGACAGGAAGGCGTACAGCAAGGGAAACGTGTATAGAGAGTGAGAGAACTGGAGGGACGAGAGAGAGAGAGAGAAAAAAAGTAAGGTGGGTAGAATGAATGAAGAGGAGAGAGTGCGAAAAGAGAGAAACAGGAAAGGAAAGAAAAAAAGAAAGAAAGAGAGGAAGGAAGGAAGGAAAGAAGGAAAAGAGAAGGAACGAAGGAAATAAGAAAGAAAGGAAGGAAGGAATGTAGGTAACGAACAAGCAAGGAAACAAGAAGATAAGGCAGTATGAAAGGAGAGAAACAAGGAAGGAGGAAAGGAAGGAAGGAAGGAATGTAGATAACGAACAAGCAAGCAAGTAAGAAAGAAAGTAAGCAAGAAACAAAAAATTGAGAGATGAAATGGACGAAAAAGAAAGAGAGAGAGAGAGAGAGAGAGAGAGAGAGAGAGAGAGAGAGAGAGAGAGAGAGATTTAAAATGTCAACAGGTGCTCGTGTGGTGACCGGAGATCGATTTCACTTTTTTTTCCCTTTTACCAAACACTCAAGGACAGAGAAACATTTTTTTGTGTGGGAAAGGTCGTTCATATATAATTGCGTGTGTGTGTGTGTGTGTGTGTGTGTGTGTGTGTGTGTGTGTGTGTGTGTGTGTGCGTGTGTTCCCTTGCTTTGATGAGTCCTGTAGTGTGCAAAAATATTGATAGGGAATTAAGCCTGCAGAAAACATGATATATATACTCCACACCTCAGAGTTCCCTGGCCTGTCCTGTCCCCGCCTCACCCCTCGCCTCAGGACTGACAGGCGGGACAGCGAGAACCACAACCACACATGTCTTGCCTGCCTCAATGCGACTTCAGGCCTTTGAGATTTGGCAGTCGGTATGTTGGTGTGTGTGTGTGTGTGTGTGTGTGTGTGTGTGTGTGTGTGTGTGTGTGTGTGTGAGAGAGAGAGAGAGAGAGAGAGAGAGAGAGAGAGAGAGAGAGAGTACTATTAATAATGTTTGTCAATATTATCGAATAATGTATAACGTTCAAAGTCAAACACAAGGCAAAAACTTTTCGAAATGTCATGAGATGTTAAATGTTTCATCAGTGCACACTAGGCACTCTGATGCAGCAATAATGCACAAGGACACTTCGCTTTTCACAGAAGCATGCAGTTACCGAGGAATGCAGACGTCCTGGGAGCATAACCGCCATGACAGAAGCGCGTTTTTCTTATAAAGTACATGTATTTTTCTGGTCATTTTTGAAAGAGTGGAACAGTCTGGGATATCGTAAGTCTAATGCTACCATTTTGAGCGGTACATTTTATTACATTCTCTAAAACTATTCCTATCACATAATCATCGGCTAAAACGACATCTTTGAATAGCTAATATGTTTTCGTACGATCCGCTGGCAGGGTGGCGACGCCTTCATCGGGAGAAATTTTCTTGGATCGGGAGTGTTTCAAGTCCCGTAAATTTTTCCCTTTTTTAGCTGAAGACAAATCCTTAGATATCCTGGAAGAATTTTGGAGGAGAAAATTTGGTCATTTTCTGAGAAGCGGCCCTCAAACATGTGACACAGAAAATCCTGCAATATCATTGAGCTATCTCTTAGAAAAATAGTTATAAGAAATCTAGTGAACTAAAAAGAAGTCTCTAAACTTACCAGCCTTTTCGCCGGTAAAGTCTGTTCTAATTAATGTCGTTTTTCTAAGCACAGAGCCAGAGCTGTGGTAAGAGGTTTAGCCCTTCCGGTTTTCCTTTTTTTTTTTTTTTTCCTGGGGATAGACAACGAACATTTCTTTAACATTTTTCTAAGGCCTCACCCTTACATTGGATCCCTGTGTTTTGCTGTTCTGTTGGACGGCAAATTGATTTCAAAAACGTATAAGAATAAATAAATAAAATAGATACATAAGACAGAGGACAATAACTGCGACAATACCACATAATCATAAGAGCAAACAAGGTCGCCAGTCCATGATTCACTGTTTCCTTTGTGGTCATATGCATTGCTTTATTTTTCTGTTCGCCAACACTTCTCCACCTGTATGTGTGTGTAATAATAATAATAATAAACGGTTTATTCTTTAGGCAGTGCATGTGTGTGTGTGTGTGTGTGTGTGTGTGTGTGTGTGTGTTTTACTTCCTCTCTTTCTACAGTGTTTTGGTATTAAAAAATCAGGCCAGAATCACATCAAATCCTGACTTGCACCTTGGCCTCGACAGTCTCCACCACCACCACCACCACCACCACCCACCAAGTAAAATTAAGGATTGTTCTCTCTCTCTCTCTCTCTCTCTCTCTCTCTCTCTCTCTCTCTCTCTCTCTCTCTCTCTCTCTCTCTCTCTCCACTGGTTAATTTACTCCACCATTAGCTACCTTTTCCCATAGTCAAAAAATAACCAGGTCACTTCCCAGCAAAGAGATAGTAACTCGTGGGCTGAAATGCCACTGAACTTTCACGAGAGAGAGAGAGAGAGAGAGAGAGAGAGAGAGAGAGAGAGAGAGAGAGAGAGAGAGGAGAGAGAGAGAGAGAGAGGGAGAGAGAGAGAGAGAGAGAGAGAGAGGAGAGAGAGAGAGAGAGAGAGAGAGAGAGAGAGTGTGTGTGTGTGTGTGTGTGTGTGTGTGTGTGTTAGGGTGGTATGATTGAATTTAACATTACCTGGACTTCGACTTGAATGTCATCTCTGTTTCTCGTGTCCACCTCCTAGTTGTTTCTGATCAACACACCCACCAATCACGAATCACTTATTTTCCTCTCATTCATTCCGCCGATCATCAGTTAAACAAACACACACACACACACACATGCAGTAGCAGCATTCTGAGAATAAGTGTGTGTGTGTGTGTGTGTGTGTGTGTGTGTGTGTGTGTGTGTGTGTGTGTGTGTGTGTGACTGCAGACCAAATCAATCTTTGCGTGTGCTCATGTATACTCGTATTATCTCTCTCTCTCTCTCTCTCTCTCTCTCTCTCTCTCTCTCTCTCTCTCTCTCTCTCTCTCTCTCTCTCTCTGCATCTGTGAAGCAGCAGATGGAAAGGTATAGCCC
This sequence comes from Scylla paramamosain, assembly GCF_035594125.1. Taxonomy (NCBI): domain Eukaryota; kingdom Metazoa; phylum Arthropoda; class Malacostraca; order Decapoda; family Portunidae; genus Scylla; species Scylla paramamosain. Next base: position 6,424,292 of record NC_087162.1, on the reverse strand, counting down.
ATTCTGTATAACACTACACACAAGATACGATCATGTATAGTTAATGAGACCACAGCTGTCCACAAGTGTTGCATCATGAACCATGAAGAAGTATGGATCACAGAGCTCGGAGCTTAAGGCTGCCTGACCGATGACGTCAAGGTAGCTGAAGTCAATGACATCAGCTTCAGTCAATGTCAAGACTTCAGGTTTCGTGTTCTCCAACGTTTTTTTAACAGGAAATATATAAAGCTATTGCTTTTTCGAAGGGTGTTTTCATATTGCTTATGATATTTTGATAAAGATCCCTTGTGGACCATCAGTCGGGCGAAACATCTATGAGATCCTGACTCAACTTCTCTTTTCTCTGTTGACAAAATTACTATACGATCTATTTCTAGCTTGTAACTGGATTCTCTATTTTAAGGATCCTGTTGCTAGCTAAAAAGAAACACAGTGAAACTGACCCATCGGGAGGGACTAAAATTATTGTCATACAGTATTTCACTTAGGAGTCTCAGTCTGTCCTTAATGAATTATTAAGAGATGCTGTTTCTCAATAGATTTTTTTTTTCTGATGTTTACTGTGCCATGTGAAACTTTCAGAATCCGAAAATGTTTCTTGTTGAACATACTGTATTATTCTTCATTTTATAACTCTTCAGATATTCATCATAACGAAATCAAATGTATATCAAGTAAAAACCAAGGTGTAGTTTATAACGAGGTAAAACACATAATTGCATATACTCTGATTAGGACACACGAGACAGGTAAATTAAAGCAATGATGAACGACCGATACACACAGTGTGCTTACCTTTAAATGCAATTTACTCGTTTGTTTACTTGTGGCTCTTGACCCATTATCGCAGTCAGCGCGTCATATAATGTAATGTTTCTCTTTCAAACATCATGAAAACAATGGCAGTGATTGATATGCAGGCAGAATAAAGTGGCCGAGGATTCAAACCAAGCAGAACACTCAGGAAAGGACGCGTAACCAATCAGGCCACAAGTTATCACCAAGGTCACATTGCATTTTAGTCATCCTGCCACTAACAAAGTGGCTTACGTCTCTCGAAGTGTCGCAGTGATACTTCTCTCGTCCCAGATCGCCACGAATGGTTGTAAGAATAACATGTTCGTGACCTTCTACCTCTTGACAAGAAAGAACACGTAACAAACATATCGAGTGTCTGGACTAGATCGAAGGACTCCGTTTCTAGCGCCTTTGTATGCTGGCTACTTGATCTCTGCCTTCTATAATCTATAACATGCCAAGTGTGGGTCTGTGCCTGTTTCTCTGGTGATCCCTCTTGCCGTCAGCTGATCAGCCTCTCCGTCTTACGAAATAAGTACTGTGTTTCTCTGTTTATTTCTCTGTCCTATCTTTGTCATCGTTAACCAGTTTGCCTGTTTCTTACCCGATGTGTGTTGTTTCTCTGTTTCTCTGCCTTGTCTTTCTCGCAGTAGACCATCTTGCTTGTTTGTTTGTTTTTCCTGCCGAGTGTGTGCTACTCTGCTTTCTTCATTGTCTCTCTGTTTCTCTCGCCTTCGCTAGACTCTTCCTATCTGCCCATTTTCCTGTGTATGTAGATCTCTTAGTTTTAACACTTATAGAGTATTCAGTGTGATCTTTTTTTTTTTATTGAAATTTAGAGCCGTTTTATCAATATGTTTCCGTTATATTAAGTTAGCCACTATTGTAAGTCTTGATCTCTTGCCTTAATAGGGACCATAACTTGAATTACCTGTATTCATCATATCGTGTTGGATTCTGTATTTTTATGGTCAATAAACCTATCTATTTA
>NC_087162.1:6412500-6415000 GCF_035594125.1 Scylla paramamosain | reverse complement strand
GTGCTTATAACTACGGCGTGAATACGATAGTTATTCCTTACTAAGGCGTTCAAAAGTGTACAACAACACAACTGTTATTTTCTAGGTTCTTCGCAATACACGTCCGTGAAGGTGAAAGTGTACAGTGGCTGCAATCAGTCTTACTTACTTTCTCAAAGACTCCACCATTATCTTACTGACAAAGGTCGTTATTTCATATTTACATAAATTGGGGGAAATACAGAATATAAAAGTAATAGAAATGAAAAGCTACGTACTTGTACTGCGATGAAGTTACAAGTCACACTGAGAGACGCTGGGTAGTGCGCACCTCAGGAGCAGGAATAAAATTAACATGAAATGACAGAGATAAATCTTAACCACAGAAACATGTATACATAGAACAGGTATTACGATGGAATGTAATGACCAGTAACACGTCATGTGCCTTTGACAAATTCGTAGACTAAATCATTTCTGACACCGGAAAACTGTCACATCACACAGGTGGTTCTTGCACAAAAGAAATATTTGCAGTTCTAAACAAAATAGATCAATAAAACTGAAAATAAACTAATCCAAGACATAACCGACTTTGAAAAAATTACTAGAATTTAAACGGAATTCACGTAAAGCCCCGGAAGCTCCTTATATAAGTTACGTGGATTTTTTTGTTTTTTTTTTTTTTGTTTCTTATTCATAAATTTCTTATTTTTTTGACAAGTCCAGAGCTGTGGGATGAGTTTTTAGTCATATTTCTTTCCACTTTCTTATGGTCTGGAACTTAAAAAAAATATATGGTCTGGAACTTAAAAAAAAAAAAAAAAAAAAAAAAGTCAAAATATTCGGTCCCCCAAAAAATGAGATACGTGAAGATGAAGAGCCCGTCGAGGCCACGGACGCCACTTCACTGCATGGACTCAAGCAGATCATACAGCAACTCGCAATTCAAAGATAATATAAAATCCTATAGTTGTTGCAGCGTCTCAAACTAATAATCAGTCAATCAGCCACTCAATAACTGAAATGAAAAGAAGACAGCTATTTTTCGAATAATGCTAAAGATAGAAACTCCACAGAAAATATAAAATCCCACTGCAGTCGCGGCGTCTCACATGAATCACTCAGCCACTCAGTAACTGAAATGAAAAGAAGAATAGTCCTAAAGATAGAGACTCCAGGCATTGGATACGAAAGACACTTGTTGGCCACTCTGCAGCAAATCTATTGGATGGAGTTTGGTAGCAATATAAAACAGTCAGCCGGATTACATTTCGTTATTTTATTTTATTTATTTATTTATTTATTTATTTTCTTTTATTTATTTATTTTTTATTTATTTTTTTTGGGGGGAGGGGAATTCTTTTCAATCTTTTCTTGCATCGTTTTGTTCAGCTCTGGTCCGAATTTACGCTGCTATGAAATATTTCGTCTCTTTCCTTCCCTTTTATATATGAGTAGTGGTGCTTTAACTGCTACCGGTGAAAAGACGAATATCACATCCTTATAGACACGCACACCACCACCACCACCACCACAATAACAACAGCAACAACAACATCAAGAAAACAAAAACAACCACACCCACAACAAAAACAATCACACCCACAACAACAACAACAACAACAACAACAACAACACACACACACACACACACACACACACACACGCCATCACCAGCGAGCCAGTATGGGAGGGGCGCGGGAGACCGAACGACCGGACCAACGGCACCTGAGAGAACTCGTATGTGCTAATATTTCAGAAGCGGACATTCACTCGCTCAGGCCAGACACGCCGTACCTACACCCCCCAAATCCCCCTTCGTACTCCCCTTCACCTCTCCAGACGCAACGATCCTCTCCCGTCCCCTGCGGCAGCCTAGGGATCGATATTTCAATTAACGATGCGGCCCCAGGACAGGTGGTCACATCTTGGCCAAGCGTGGACACTGACACACTAAACCTTGCGCATCTGACCTTTTTTTATACGCCAGGAGGTAAAGAAACAGGGGAACGTTGGGGGAGGAGTAGGAGGATGTAGCAAGGGTGGAAGACAAAGGAGGTAGGTGTAGCAGGAGTAGGTGGTGGTGGTGGTGGTGGTGGTGGTGGTGGTGGTGGTGGTGGTGGTGTTACAGTCTCTCAGGTGTATGATCCCGGATATGTTTGTTTGTTTGTTTGTTTGTTTGTTTTGCTAAGGAGTAAGGGTAAGAAGACGTAATATTTATGCTTTACTGTTTAAGCTACCAGTATTACTACTATCACTGCAACCACAAAAAAAAAATAAAAATACACTGCCATCACCACTACCACCACTACTGCCACCACGCACCACCACCACCAACAACAACAACAGCAAGAATCACAATAACACCAACAATGGCATAACCACAACAACAACAACAACAACAAGAATCACAACAGCAAAAAACAATACACCATTATCACCACCACAACCACAACACCACCAACAACAACAGTACAACAACAACAACAACAACCAAAACAGACTACTACTGGTACAA
>NC_087162.1:6397500-6407500 GCF_035594125.1 Scylla paramamosain | reverse complement strand
AAAGCAAAGAAAATAAGCAAAAATAAGTTGAAAAGCAAATATGGTCGAATGAAAATAACAGCAGACAAACTAAACACTGATAAAAGAGAGAGAGAGAGAGAGAGAGAGAGAGAGAGAGAGAGAGAGAGAGAGAGAGAGAGAGAGAGAGAGAGAGAGAGAGAGAGAGAGAGAGAGAGAGAGAGAGAGAGAGACAGACAGACAGACAGACAGACAGACAAATAACCACACAGACAAACAGACAAACAAACAGACAAGGAAGCATGAAAAACTGGGATGAGAGAAGACGAGGTACGAAAAAGAAAAAGAAAAAAAAAAGAATGATAAGGAACAAAGGTGAAAGAAATAGAAGGAAACAGAAAAGCAAAGGAGAAATTCAAGAAAAGAGAAAATACGAGATGTGAGTTAAGGATGGAGAGAAGAGTGAAGGAGAAAGCAAAGAGAAGAGGGAAAAAGAAAGGAAGGGATGAAAAGAGATGGAAATAATGGAAAAAAAAGATAGAAATGATGAAAATAAGAAAGGATAGTTGAGAAGAGAGAGAGAGAGAGAGAGAGAGAGATGAAGAGAGTCTACGTGAGGGGGAGCAAGCGAGGGGAGTAAATGAGGTAGGTATGGATGGGGGAAGATAAAAAGGCAGAAGAGACTTTTGGGAGAAGAGTAAAAGGAGGGGAAGGAAGCTGAGGGGAGAAATAAATGGATGGAGGAAGGGGAGAGTAAGAAGAGACTAAGGCAAGGACGAAGATGTAAGAGAAGAGGAAGGGGATGGAATGATGTACGTAAAATGGGGAAGAGAGAGAAAGAGAGAGAGAGAGAGAGAGAGAGAGAGAGAGAGAGAGAGAGAGAGAGAGAGAGAGAGAGAGAGAGAGAGAGAGAGAGAGAGAGAGAGAGAGAGAGAATATGTTGACGAAAGATGAAAATAAAAATGATGAAAAGAATGAAGATAAAGGAGGTAAATGGAAAGAAGGGGATAGATAAATAAAGACAGAGGAAGGAAAAACAGGTTAGATGGATGAAAGAAAAAAGGAGAGAGAGGAAAGAGAACCTGTAGAAAAATGAAAGCAGAAAACAGGGGAGGGATATTAAGAATGCATGGACAGAAAAAAAAAAGTCAGGAAAAGGAAAGGAAAAGAAAGGACATGACGAGAAACGAGTGCAATGGAAAAATAGAAAATAGGAGATCGAAAGGAGGGGCAGGAGGGAAGATGATGATAGGGAGGTTGAAAAAAGAAGAAATACGACGAGAAACGAGTAAATGGAAAAATAGAAAATAGGAGGTCAAAAGGAGAGACAGGAGGGAAGATAAGGAGGTTGAAAAAGAAGAAATATGACGAGGAATGAATGAATGGAAAAACAGAGAACAGAAAATGAAGGAGAGGGAAGAAGGGAATATGATAATAGGGATTGAAAAGGAAAGGAGACGACGAAAGATGAGTAAATGAAAAAAACAAGGAATAGAAGATGGAAGGGAGGGTGATGGAAGGGAAGATGAGGGTAGGGAAGCTAAGGAGGGCGAGGACAAGAGGATGTGAGGAGAGAGGGCAAAGGAATGGAGATCCAATATTTTTCTCCAGAGACGTGTTTCTCTTAGATAAACAAGTTGGATCTTACATAGCAGTGGCCAATTTGGGATAGTGCTCTCTCTCTCTCTCTCTCTCTCTCTCTCTCTCTCTCTCTCTCTCTCTCTCTCTCTCTCTCTCTCTCTCTCTCTCTCTCTCTCTTTTTTTACATCTGACCGTTTTTTTGTTTTTTTTTTTTTGGTCATTTTGTCTTTTTCTCTTTTTTTCGTAATTTTGTCAGTCTTTGTCTATTTGTCTGACCGTCTCTCTCTCTCTCTCTCGTATCTCTCTCTCTCTCTCTCTCTCTCTCTCTCTCTCTCTCTCTCTCTCTCTCTCTCTCTGTGTGTGTGTGTGTGTGTGTGTGTGTGTGTGTGTGTGTGTGTGTGTGTGTGTGTGTGTGTGTGTGTGTGTGTGTGTGTGTGTATTCGTTTGTCTATATTTTTGTTGGTTTCATTGTACACATTTTTTTTTATTATGTAGCAGTATGTGTTTGTCCCAACCCCTCCCCCTCTCTCTCTCTCTCTCTCTCTCTCTCTCTCTCTCTCTCTCTCTCTCTCTCTCTCTCTCTCTCTCTCTCTCTCTCTCTCTCTCTCTCTGATATGCATTAAAAACGGAGGGGAGGGAAAATAAACATAAATACGAACGTTTCATATATAAATGTGTATAAGTATTTTTATTCATGGAAGCGGCACACATTTATATTCTCGATAAAAAAGCAGCATTTGAAGGGAATTGCCGCATCAAATCACTGCTGGCCGCCATTACTCTAACAGGTGTTGGGGGAGGTGGTCTCTCTCTCTCTCTCTCTCTCTCTCTCTCTCTCTCTCTCTCTCTCTCTCTCTCTCTCTCTCTGTGTGTGTGTGTGTGTGTGTGTGTGTGTGTGTGTGTGATAATCCTCCTTATCACCTTCAATTCCTTCTGCCTCAACTTTTAAACTCCTCCTTTGCTTGTATCTCCTTGCTTCTCGTTTTCTTCATTTCTTTCTTGCTTGCTTGTTTGCTTGCTTGCTTGCTTGCTCTCTCTCTCTTTCTTATTTCTTTCCTTTTCATTATTTTTTTCCATATTTTTTTATCTTTTCTTTTCTTTCTTTTTTTATCGCTTCTCATATTTTTTTCTCGTTCTTTTTTTCTTCCTTCCTTATTTCCTTTTTATCATTTCTCTCGTATTTTCTTTTCCTTCTTTTTTTCTTTCCTTGTTTCTTCCCTTTTCCTCAATTCTCGCGTATTTTTTTCCCTTTTCTTCTTTTCTTCCTTTCTCGTTTATTTATTTTTCATCATTTCTATCGTATTTTTCCCTTTCCTTCTTTTCTTTTTCTTCCTTGTATCTTTCCTTTTCATAATTTTTACATGTTTTTTTTCTTTTTCTTCTTTTCTCTCTTTCTTCGTTCCTCCTTATAGCGTCCTTCATTCCTTACTTTGCTTTCCTTCTCCCTTCCTTACTGCTTTCTTTTCATAATTTTCCCCATATTTTTTCCTTTTCCTCTTTTCCTTTCTTTCTTTCCTTCTTATATCTTCATTATTTTTTTCTTTCTTTTCTCCCCATTTCTGTCTCCCATCTTTACTTTACTCCGACCTTCTTTCCTTTGTTGTGTTCTCCTCTCTTCCTTCCTTCTATTCTCCCTTTCCACACTCCCTTATTTCGTTCCTTCTACCCATCCTCCTCTCCTTTCTTCCTTCCATCCTCTCTTTCACTAAATAACATTTTATCCCAGCGCTTCGTTCTCCGCCTCTCTATCTTTCTATTAATTTCTTTCTTTCTCCCTTCTTTCTTTCCTTTCTTCCTTTTCTAGACAAGATTTTCATCCCATCCTCGCCTCCCCATCCCTTGCATAACTTCCCATCTCTCCCCCTCTCCTCATCTCTGGCATTCTCTCTCTTTCTCCCTTCCTCCCTAACACTCCTTCCCTCCTCCACCCTCTTCCCTCTCCTCTCCTCATCTCTGGCATTCTCTCTCTTTCTCCCTTCCTCCCTAACACTCCTTCCCTCCTCCACTCTCTTCCCCTCACTTCCCCCTCTCACTCCCCTTCCTCTCACTCAAAAGAAAACAAAGAAAAATGAGAAAAGGCAGGAGGGTAGGAAGAAGAAAATAAGAAGGGACGAAACAAAGACTGATAAAAAGGAGAGAAAAATATGCTATGAAGCGGAAACGGGGAAGAGAGAGAGAGAGAGAGAGAGAGAGAGAGAGAGAGAGAGAGAGAGAGAGAGAGAGAGAGAGAGAGAGAGAGAAATGAAGATAAAATGAGGTGCAGGAAAGGGAAAGTCGAGTAGGAGGAGTTAGAGTGGAGGAGGAGGAGGAGGAGGAGGAGGAGGAGGAGGAGGAGGAGGAGGAGGAGGAGGAGGAGGAGGAGGAGGAAACTAAGTATACATAACGCAGATTACGAAAAGCCAACTGGATTATTAAAGAAAGTCAAAATGGCCATTTAGGGAACTTTTCTACCTTGCCTCTCTCTCTCTCTCTCTCTCTCTCTCTCTCTCTCTCTCTCTCTCTCTCTCTCTCTCTCTCTCTCTCTCTCTCTCTCTCTCTCTTCCGCCCAGGTGAGAGGTCAGGGTAGTTCCTAAAGGTAATTAAAGGGACGTATGGGTCGTGAATACACAACGAGGTCACCGGAATAGCCAATTACAAAGCAGATTTCTTTTCCACGGTCTGTGACGATGGTTGGGAGAGAGAGAGAGAGAGAGAGAGAGAGAGAGAGAGAGAGAGAGAGAGAGAGAGAGAGAGAGAGGGAAAGGGGAAAGAGAGGAGAGATGGAGGAAGGGCAGGAGAGTTGGTAGCAGAGGAAATGAGAGAGAGAAGCGAGGGGGAAGAGGAAGAAATAAAAAAAAAGGGGCGGTAGAAATTGTTGTGATGTGGTGAATAATACAGTAATGTGTCTGAGAGAGAGAGAGAGAGAGAGAGAGAGAGAGAGAGAGAGAGAGAGAGAGAGAGAGAGAGAGAGAGAGAGAGAGAAAGGGGAACACCATTCAGAGCAACGAAAGAAAGGAAGAATGACAGAACAGAAAGAGGAGGAGGAGGAGGAGAAGAAGAAGGTAAACCAATAAAGGAAGGAGAGTAATTAAAGCAACTGAAGAAGATATGAAAGAAAACCTGAAGGATGAAGGAATTAAGGATAAAGGAATAAAGATCATGTCACAAAGAGAGAGAGAGAGAGAGAGAGAGAGAGAGAGAGAGAGAGAGAGAGAGAGAGAGAGAGAGAGAGAGAGAGAGAGAGAGAGAGAGAGAGAGAGAGAGAGAGAGAGAAACGATACTGACAGCTGGAAAAGGAGCGAAATGGAAAGGGGGGAAGAGAAACAAAAGAAGACTAAGAAAGGAAAAGCCTGGAAATCGAATGAGTATGGAAAACAAGAAAGAAAGAAAAGAAACAAAGAAGTGAGAGAGGCGGAGGAGGAGGAGGAGGAGGAGGAGGAGGAGGAGGAGGAAAAGAAGAGTAAAAAGAGAAAAGAGAAAAAAAATTGATGATACCTGCAGAGAGAGAGAGAGAGAGAGAGAGAGAGAGAGAGGCGCATCAGCAGCAGCAGCACCGCCCACCCACCCACCTCACTCTCCTATGATGCGAGTAATGTCCTATAATCTGCTATAATCTGGCCTGTAATCGACTCTGCCTCCCATAATCGTCGCCGGCCAGGATATGGAGGAACGGAGAGAGAGAGAGAGAGAGAGAGAGAGAGAGAGAGAGAGAGAGAGAGAGAGAGAGAGAGAGAGAGAGAGAGAGAGAGAGAGAGAGAGTTTAATTCCAACACAAGACGCTGCGACAGACTCAAAATACACATAACGATATATATAAACTGCTTACCGTATATTCACAATTCACCGTATATTTGCATTCACACGGAATAAAATATGACAGCAGGAGGTGAGACAGGTCGATTCCACTCAGACACAAGCAAAACACACACACACACACACACACACACACACACACACACACACACACACACACACACACACACACACACACACACACACACACACACACGTACACACACGTACACTCGACAGGCAACTGAACGAAATGAAAAGAAAATGTTGAAGAATGAACAAACATAGAAATAAAACAGAGAAAGATACTGACAGGCTGAGACAAGGAGAGAGAGAGAGAGAGAGAGAGAGAGAGAGAGAGAGAGAGAGAGAGAGAGAGAGAGAGAGAGAGAGAGAGAGAGAGAGGAGTGAGGTAAAGAGATGAAAGAAAGCCAGGGAGAAAGAGGAGAAAGATAAAAATGAGTAAACGAAACCACTTTTTTTCCGATGATGGTTTAAAAAAAAAGAGACGCATATTTCAAGAGAGAGAGAGAGAGAGAGAGAGAGAGAGAGAGAGAGAGAGAGAGAGAGAGAGAGAGAGAGAAAATTGGGTAGAACACGGGAGAGAAGACCACTAGCTTCTCTGCAGAAATGACCACCTCCTCCTCTCCTTCCCTCCGTCCCTCCCTCCCTCCCCCTTCATCATTACACGAGCTCCTCCTCAGCTCAGCAAAACGCAGCGATCAATACCGCGTCAAAAGGGCTTAAAACGCCTTATCCTGCCCTTGAGAAGCCACCCCAAATGCCTCCTCTTCAGACCTTCGGCTTAGCTCTCTCTTGGCTCTCGTCTTCGGATATCCGGGAGGCTCTCAAAGATTCCAGCCCGACTTTGTCTTCTGGGCCGGAACCCTGATTACCAACTTACACAGAGTTGAAGTAGTAGAGATGGACAGTTTGTTCCTTAGGTTGGTTCTCTCTCTCTCTCTCTCTCTCTCTCTCTCTCTCTCTCTCTCTCTCTCTCTCTCTCTCTCTCTCTCTCTCTCTCTCTCTCTCTCTTATCCTTAATTCAATCATCATTCACGTTTTCTTTCGGTCTTTCATTAACCCTTTCCTTCCTCTTTCTTTTTCTCTCTCTCTTCTTCAGTCTTCATCCGTTTCCTCTTTCCACCCATCTTTGATTCATTTTTATTTCTCTCTCTCTCTCTCTCTCTCTCTCTCTCTCTCTCTCTCTCTCTCTCTCTCTCTCTCTCTCTCTCTCTCTCTCTCTCTCTCTCTCTCTCTCTCTCTGTCATGACCTTATTATATGTGATTTCTCTGCGTGAGATCTCATTTTACATCGAGTATCTCATGTGAATCTAAAAATAATCATTGTGAAGTGGAAATTAGATTCTCTCTCTCTCTCTCTCTCTCTCTCTCTCTCTCTCTCTCTCTCTCTCTCTCTCTCTCTCTCTCTCTCTCTCTCTCTCTCTCTCTCTCTCTCATTAATGACCAGTATTCTTTTCCGGTAAACGAAGTATATAACATTTCCTTTCCTTTTTGCTTTCCTTTCCTGTCTCCCGAACCATCCTCCTGAGATACTAGGAGTCTATTGTTGTCATTTGTGTTCCTTTGTGTTCCCCTCCAGCTTCCCGCACTCATCTACAAAAGTACCTGCCATTACAATCCATCAACTGAAAAGCCTCCGAAGCTCAGGACCTTTTATTATAAATGTGAAAGGAAAAAGCTGTGATCAGGAAACGCCGTCCTTGACAAGCTGAGGTTTTGGGAGGAAAGAAAGGACGTACGGATGGAAACACACAAACACACACATACACACACACACACACACACACACATGGGGAAAAAAAGAACAACTATGCTAAATGCCGTTTGCCGTTTCTGTAAGCAAAAATATGTCAAATACTAAAAATAAACGTTGCAAAAACAAATACGATCAAAGAAGAGAGAGAGAGAGAGAGAGAGAGAGAGAGAGAGAGAGAGAGAGAGAGAGAGAGAGAGAGAGAGAGAGAGAGAGAGAGAGAGAGAGAGACTTCATTACCACACATTAAAGCAGGAAAATACTGGAAATACCACCGCCAGATACACACAGCGGAGGAGCACCACGATAAACACCACACGATTTTTTCTCAAGGTGGAAACCCGGAACCTTGCAGCAGAACCACCAACTCCCCAAGCCACTCCACCATTCCACCACTGAACCCACTGAGCCTCCAGCCTTAACTCCCTTCCATGCGTCCATCCACCAGACATCTATCCATCCATCCAACCACCCATTTTTTTTCTATCTATCTATTTCATCTATCTAGTCTTTCTCCACCTTGATAACACCTTCCACTTAGCTTTCTTCCAGTTTTTCCTTTAGGACACCTAACTCTCAACCTTCCTCCACTCAGATAATAGCTTCCACTTTTGTTTCCACCCTCCTTCCACCAACTTCCTCCCTTATTCACCTTTCCTTCAGCTTTTTCTTCTAACCAATTCCCACCCAGTCTCTGCCATTTTCTCCACCCCTCCTCCACCCTATCCATCTCCTTCCTCCACCCCCTCTACCTAGTCTCCCATCCCTCCATCCCCTCTGTCCAATATCTCTCCTTCCTTCCCCCTCCCCCCACCATCATGCGCTCCGTTAAGTCGTTGAAAACATGCTGGCGGTTGGGGGTGGTTGAGTGGGGGGGGTCTTTATCTGCGGAGGCCTCTCTTACCTGTCCCTGATTGATCATCTCACTTCTCACCTGTTTCCCGCCCGTTACCTGCCATGGGCGTTTCACACAAACACACACACGCACACGCACACGCACACACACACACACACACACACACACACACCACACACACACACACACACACACACACCACACACACACTCCTCTCCTCTACCCTGACACTAATCCCTTCCTAAGACTAATTACGAGGGAAATGGTTCCGATACAAAATCAATCCCTATCACTCCTTAATGAAAATATAAAAATAATCGACGTCTCCTTCATCATCCGCTGCGTTTATGAGGCTGAGATTCATCTGAATATTAAGGATGTCAGAGAAGCACTTTACAACGAGATTTACAGCGGCTCCATATCCCTCCCGTCTTTCCTCGGGGTCTAGATGACACAGCGGAGCAAAGGGAGGGAGGAAAGATTGGGGGGAGGAGTTTGGTGGGCCAGGAGGAGGAGGAGGAGGAGGAAGGCCGTTGCCAAACTTGGTGCGGCTCAAGAGTTGCAAAACTTCCCCTTGACAAATGAATTCCAACACCTTGAAAGTGGTCGTCGACACAAGAATTCGTGAGGCCTGTAAAAGATCCCTCGGACCTGCACGTTTTAGCGGCGATAAAAGTTTTTTTTGAGTTAGTTTTCTCTACCTTCTTCCTTACCAGCCCTTATCCATCCCCCCCCCTCCCCTCCACCACTCGACCTTCCGCCACGCTGCTGAGGTAAAGGCTTGTGCTGGATATAATACCTATGAACAAAAATTATGCTAATAATTCTAATAACACTAATACTTCTACTATTACTTCTACTATTATTAGTACGTACTACAACTATTTTACTATACTACAAATCGAAATACTACTACTACTACTACTACTACTACTACTACTACTGCACTACTACTACTACTACTACTACTACTACTACTACTACTACTACTTTTACTACTACTACTACTGCTACTACTACTACTACTACTACTACTACTACTACTACTACTACTACTACTACTACTACTACTACTACTGCTACTACTGCTACTACTACTACTACTACTGCTACTACTACTACGACTACTACTACTATTACGACTACTACTACTACTACTACTACTACTACTACTACTACTACCATCACTACGACTACTACTATTACTGTTACTACTACTACTACTACTACTGCTGCTGCTACTACTACTACTACTACTACTACAACTACTACTACTACTACTACTGCTACTACTACTACTACTATTACTACTACTACTACTACTACTACTACCACCACCACCACTACTACTACTACTACTACTGTTACTACTACTACTACTACTACTACTACTACTACTACTAATAATAATAATAATAATAATAATAATAATAATAATAATAGTAATAATACGATTACTACTACTACTACTAAGAATATTACTAATAATAATAATAATAATAATAATAATAATAATAATAATAATAATTATAATAATAATAATAACAACAACAACAACAACAACAACAACAACAACAACAACAACAACAACAGCAGCAACAACAACAACAACAACAACAACAACAACAACAACAACAACAATGGTACACAGCTAATAACTAATGGTACTAACAAACAAACCTATTTTTTTTCCCAAAGACGAACGCAAACAGTAATCAGAGATACCAATGAGAACAAATCACAGCCACAGGTAAAAAGTGCTACACCCGTCAAGACTGCTAAGGGTTTGCGGACGTAACAAGGTGAATACTGCTGTCTCATTTGCGCGTATTTCCTCCATATCTGGCTGTGTTTCATCAACTGTCCTAACATAAGGTACACTGTATTTTTTATCTCTGTAAAGGAGACTGGCCGTGGGATGCAGGAAAATAAATAGATAAATATATAAATGTAGTTACCGCTCCTTCAAAAACAGTTAAAACGTTACGGTTGAGTTGTTCCAGTCGAGTCTTGAAAGTGTCCTTAATGCTCTTCTGTCGTTTAATTTACAGGAAGGT
>NC_087162.1:6375000-6392500 GCF_035594125.1 Scylla paramamosain | reverse complement strand
TCGCGGCACAAAACCACCTCACCCAATCCAATCCCATTCCATTCAAACAACACAACTCGACCCCATCTCATCCCTGGACGCTGCCAAAACACTATAAAACACACCCACACAAGCACATACAGACACACACACACACACACACACACCTAGACACTAAGCTTTTTCCACCCCCCGACCTCTACACCGGTGTGAAAAACAGCCCTAAACGAGTACAACCATAGCTTTGCCACACGATGCAGAACACAGCAGAGTCTCAACAGTGTTCATTGGGAGTCTGTATCACTGCACCCTTAAACAAAACAGGCAGCCCTCGCAACCATAACATTGATGAAAGACCGTGAGCAATACGGGAACAATAAGACGAAAATAGGGGAATGTATAGCAAGCGAGTGTACAGCGAGACACATAAACACACACACACACACACACACACACATACACACACACACTCAGCTACATGCGCACATGCTAGCTGAGTCGAAAAAAAATATATATAGAAAAAAGAGAATTAAGGTCGGAGAATGGAGCATGAGGATGGCGGAGGAGCAAGGAGAAAGTGAAAGAAGAGAGAAAGAGAGGAAGGAGAAAAGACTAGGAATCTTTATAACAGGCCACGAGAGTCCCCGGTAGAGAGTTACTTTGTGAGATTCCGGGGAAAAGGAGGGAATACAAAGGAATACAAAGGAAAGCCAAACAGCAACAGACCTTTTGGTCCTTGCAAGGCTGCTTCTAACTAGCTACAGGGAAGAGAGACAGGACAGCTTAGCAGAAGGCTCCTCCCCACCCACCACTCCCTCCAGCTTGCGCTGGCATGAAAATAGTTGGGAAAAGTACCATGCAGTATGGAAAAACTGACACGGAAATTTTCATAGGAAAGGATGAAAGGAAGTTCTACTATTCACCCTACGGTGAACTCTATACGCCTATCTGAAAGTTAATACGAGTTATATTAAAACTGGTGTCTGTAGAATAAGAGTTTATTAGTAAATTTAGCAATTATTCGGACAAGAAGAGAGCTTGTTAGGGATTTGCTTTTAAATATTTGTCTATTTTATTTCTGAATGATTGAAAAGTATTGCTGTTCACAATTTCGCCAGGAAGTTTATTCCATATATTTACTATACGATTAAAGAAAAAATGTTTGGCCTCGTGGGATTTAAAACGTTTGGGTATAATCTGGAATCCATTATTTCTTGTTAGGTTAGAATAATCAATGGTAAAATATTGATGTGCATCAATGTTACTATATCCTTTGAAAATTTTGAACACTTCAATTAGGTCTCCTCTTATCCTGCGCTTTGTTAAACTAAACAAGTTTAGTTCTTCCAGTCGTTCCTCATACGGCTTATTGCGCAATCTTGGAATCATCTTTGTGACTCTGTGCTATATCTTTTCTAGTCTTTCAATGTCTTTTTTGTAGTATGGTGACCAGAACTGTACACAGTATTCTAGATGAGGGCGCACCAGTGAGTTATATAAGGCAAGTATAACCTTTTCTGATTTAAATTCAAAGGTTCTTCCAATGAACCCTACTAATTTATTTGCCGTCTTTACTGTTTCTGTGCAGTGTTGACTCGGCTTTAGGTCGTTTGACACAACGACACCAAGATCTTTTTTTTTTTTATCAGCACTTGACAGTGGCATGTTATTCATTACATATCTCGCCTGAACATTGTTGCTTCCGATATGTAGAATTTTGCACTTTTCTATATTGAATCTCATCTGCCATTTTTCTGCCCAGCTTGTTAGTTTATTGAGGTCACACTGCAGTTCCTGCCATTGTGACACAGACGTTACTCGACTTGTTATTTTGGTGTCGTCTGCAAATTTACTTATTTTGCAGTTTATCCCTTCATCAATATCATTTATGTGCATTATGAAGAGTACTGGTCCTAATAGAGAGCCTTGAGGAACGCCGTTATTTATCTTATGCCACTCTGACTCTTTTCCATTTATCACAACACGCTGTTTTCTGTCAGAGAGCCAGTCTCTCAGCCATATCAGGGTGTTTCCGGCAATGCCGTGAGCTTTTTACTTTACTGATGACTCTCTTATGGGGAACAGTGTCGAAAGCTTTCTGGAAATCAAGGTAGATAATATCAACAGCTTTTGTCTCGTCATACGAGTTAAATACTTCATAAAAGAAGTCTAGTAAATTTGTTAAGCAGGAACGCTTGGTTCTGAAACCGTGTTGCGAATCCTTTATGATTTTATTTTCTTCTAAATATTTAACAATTTTATCTCTAATTATTGTTTCCATCAGCTTGCACACTACTGAAGTGAGACTGATCGGCCTGTAATTGGCTGGGAGAGATTTATTTCTTTTTTTTAAAGATTGGCATGACATTTGCTAGTTTCCATTCGTGGGGAATTTTACCCGCTAGTAAAGTTTTATTGAATAAAATTGTAAGCGGTCTCACGAGCTCATTTGTTGCTTCTTTAAGAAGCCTGAGTGATATCTTGTCTGGCCCGGGTGTTTTGTTTACGTTCATGCTCTTTGTGACTGAGAGGATTTCACTTTCTATGATGGTGAAGTCTGGCAGCGTGGTGCCTCGTGACTGACGCGTGGGGGTCGGCAAACTGCCCTGAACATCCTCAGTCGTGAAGACTGTTGAAAAGTACTCGTTCAGGGTATTCGCCATGTCTGCTTCGCTTATTATTTGTTTACCATTTTCCGTTATTAATGGACCAATCGTTGATGTTAAGACCCTTTTTGCTTTTACATAACTGTAAAATTCTTTTGGGTTCGTTTTACATGAGTAATTAGGAGGAGGAGGAGGAGGAGGAGGACAACAACTTATAGATACCAAGAAGTCTTTTGGCTTATAATGAGGTTACTTACCTGTTGAGAGAGAGAGAGAGAGAGAGAGAGAGAGAGAGAGAGAGAGAGAGAGAGAGAGAGAGAGAGAGAGAGAGAGAGAGAGCACTCCATTTTATTGTTTTTACATATTTTTGTCTCATCTTTCAAAGGTTGATAGTATTTTTACACACACACACACACACACACACACACACACACACACACACACACCTCGTAGGAGAATTAAAATTATATACTCTGACTGAAAAGTTTAAAATTATTCTATAGCATTAAAGTGATTGCACAGTATGCTTTTTTTTCATTCCTTTAGGCAAGTTTTATATATATATATATATATATATATATATATATATATATATATATATATATATATATATATATATATATATATATATATATATATATATATATATATATATATATATATATATATATATATATATATATATATATATATATATATATATATATATACATTTTTTTTTCATTGATTTTATATATATATTTTTTTTTTTTTTAATTATTGCTTATTTCAAACTTAAAATGTTTATTTTCCTTAGGTCGACATCATTTCAAAAGTTTGCTCACCTCACACGTGTATTTTTTTTTTTTTTCGAACTTCAATATGTTTATTTTCGTTGTGTCGACACAATCCTTTCAACAAAAGTTTGGTCTCTTGACTCGTGGTTCTTTTCTTTTTTTTTTTTTTTCGAACTTCAATATGTTTATTTTCTTTGTGCCGACACGATTATTTATAGAAAAGTTTTCCTCTCCTGACTCGCGGTTCAAACATCATCTCCTTCACTCAGGTTTTACAAAATGAAGGTTTTGGTTTTCCGAATACCTGGAACTTTCTCTGCTTTTTGCAGCGTGTCTGCTTGACAGACTCACTCTTCCTCGTCACCAGAGCATCGTTCCTACCCCTTCTCTCTTGTACACACGCCCGCAATCGTTCCTTCCACACATTCAAGCAGAAGCACATCATCTACTGACGAATA
This sequence comes from Scylla paramamosain, assembly GCF_035594125.1. NCBI lineage: Eukaryota > Metazoa > Arthropoda > Malacostraca > Decapoda > Portunidae > Scylla > Scylla paramamosain. The sequence goes on along the minus strand of NC_087162.1, from coordinate 6,388,681 downwards.
TGTCCATTCCTGTCTCAGGCAGATCTGGGTTTTTTCATCATTTACCGCGAGTTCTTGAGACGCTTCCTCGTCCTCTTCTCCTATCAATCGATCTTCCCGCTTAGGACGGGAGATTCCTTTTCCGTCTCTCAAAGGAACCTCCTTCTGTTGTTTGGGACGGAGCTTCTTTTCTTCTACAAATGGATTCTTCCCCGCTGTTCAGGGCGGGAAGTATCCTCTTCTTCAATCAGTAGGTCTTCCCACCGCTGTTCAGGACAGGAAGGTTCCTCCAGCTTCTGTCCAGGGCTTATTTCCTCACAACAGCTTTGCTTGTTGTTGTTGTATTGTGCCGCCGGCAGCTGTGGTTGCGTAGGCATTGAGTTGTCTTCATTGAACTCCACACCTTCCAGCACAGGCACATCATCTACTGACCAAGACGTCAATTCAGGTTTCAAGCAGATTTGGGATATTTCATCAATTACGGCGAATTCTAGTCCTCCTTTCCAATCAACAGGTCTTCCCGCCACTGCTTAGGGCGGGAAGTTTCCTTTCTGTGTCTCAAAGGAACCTCCCGCTGTTCTTTGAGGCGGAGCTTCGTTTCTTCTACAAATGGATCCTCTCGCCTCTGTTCAGGGCAGGAAGTCTCCTCCTCTTCTTCAATCATTGGGTCTTCCCACCAATGTCCAGGGCAGGAAGCCTCCTTTTCTTCTTCAGTCAGTGGGTCCTCCAGCCGCTGTTCAGGACAGGAAGTCTCTTCCTCTTCAATCAATGAGTCTTCCCGCCGCTGTTCAGGGCAGGAAGTCTCTTCCTCTTCAATCAGTGGGTCTTCCCGCCGCTGTTCAGGGCAGGAAATCTCCTCTTCTTGAGATTCATCATATTTTCCTTCTAATTCTTTGGTCTTCCTCACATAAATATCAACGTCAAGTACAGTTTTCCTTGATATTTCCTCATCTACTACCACGTCATCTTCTCTCTTCAGTACAAGTTCCGTGCACCGCGGAGCCAAAACGTCAATCTCCCTCACAGTCTGTCTCTCGTTCTTTACTTGACTCAATGCGAGTTCGCAAGATGCTTGATGCTCTTCCTCTGTCAGAAGATCAGCCAGCCTCTGTTCAAAGCTGATTTCCCCACAACAGCTTTGTTTGTTGTCTTCGTCTGGCAGCAGCCGTTTTATCCACACTAGCTTGTTTTGTATAATGTGTTCTGCCGCCACCGGCATTGAACTGATTGTATAACATGTTCGGAGTCTCCTTATAAACTCTTTCCTTTAGCTCAAGAATTTCATGATATTTTCCTTCCAGATCTTTGGCCTGCATCAAATAATGTTCACTGTCCTGTAAAGTTTCCGTATTTGTTTTTCCTCCTTGCAGTTGTTCGTCATTTTCTGCTTGCAGTAAAATTTCTGTGTAGTAAGGACTCAAAGTGATGACCTCTGTGAGAGCCTGATGCTTGTCTTCCCAGGGCTTCCCGTCCTTTCCCGTCATGTGTTCGTCTCTTTTCTCCAATGCAAAAGTCACAAGTAGCGAGAAGTCTACATTCTTAGAGTGCAGTCTACGGTTTTCTTGGTTTACCTTTATCAAATTTTTATACAAAATGTTCATCTTTTTAGTCGCATCATCTTTCCTATTGAGATCCTTGGTATATTTGTCTTCCTTTTCCTTTACTATCTTTTACTGTACTTTTGTTATGTCCATTTCATGCTGCACCTTGACTTTGTTCATTTCTTTATTTGCTGTATCTCTTTCTCGCACCATCTCGTTGTATTTGGTATCCTTTTCGTCCATAACCTACCGAATCTTCACTAACGCCTCGTCAGGCGTTCTGTGGCTTCCTGTATGAACTGTTTACTTCCTGAAGGGTTGGACGTCTATGAAAAGACGTGGAAAAGTGCAGGGTGGTATCATCAGCGTAGGAGTGGATAGGACAAGAAGTTTGGTTTAGAAAATCATTGATGAATAATAGGAAGAGAGTGGGTGACAGGACAGAACCTTGAGTAACACCACTGTTAATAGATTTTGGAGAAGAACAATGACCGTCTACCACAGTAACAATAGAATGGTCAGAAAGGAAACTTGAGATGAAGTTACAGAGAGAAGGATAGAAGATGTAGGAGGGTAGTTTGGAAATCAAAGCTTTGTGCCAGTCTCTATCAAAAGCTTTTGATATGTCTAGGACAACAGCGAAAGTTTCACCAAAATCTCTAAAAGAGGATAACCAAGACCCAGTAAGGAAAGCCAGAAGATCACCAGTAGAGCAGCCTTGACGGAACCCATACTGGCGGTCAGATAAAAGGTTGTGAAGTGATAGATTTTAAGAATATTCCTATTTAGGATAGATTCAAAAACTTTAGAGAGGCAGGAAATTAAAGCAATAGGAGGGTAGTTTCAGGGATTAGAAAGGTCACCCTTTTTAGGAACAGGCTGAATGTAGGCAAACTTCCAGCAGGAAGGAAAGGTAGATGTTGATAGACAGAGTTGAAAGAGTTTGAATAGGCAAGGTGCAAGCACGGAGGCACGGTTTCGGAGAACAATAGGAGGGATCCCATCAGGTCCATTAGCCTTCCGAGGGTTTAGGACAACGAGGGCACGGAAAACATCATTGCGAAGAATTTTAATAGGTAGCATGAAGTAGTCAGAGTTTGGAGAAAAGGAAGGCACAAGCCCTGAATCATCCAAAGTAGAGTTTTGAGCAAAGGTTTGGGCGAAGAGATAGATGTGATAGCAGTGGTGCTATCTGGTTGAAATAAAGGAGGGAAAGAAGAAGAAGCAAAGTTATTGGAAATATTTTTGGCTAGATGCCAGAAGTCACGAGGGGAGTTAGATCCTGAAAGATTTTGACACTTTCTATTAATGAAGGAGTTTTGGCTAGCTGGAGAACAGACTTGGCATGGTTCCGGGCAAAAATATAAATTGCATGAGATCCTGGTGATGGGAGGCTCAGGTACTTTTTGTGGGCAACCTCTCTATCATGTATAACACGAGAACAGGCTGTGTTAAACCAAGGTTTGGAAGGTTTAGATCGAGAAAAAGAGCGAGGAATGTACGCCTTTTGGCGGGACGCTTCGCTTCCCGCCCGTATTCCATTCTCCGGTCCCCTGAGACTTGACGCCCGTCTCCGGTCGCCTGCCTGTCACCACTTGGGGGTGAGGTCAACCTTAACACCCTTTGTCCCAGGACGCCAGCCCTGGCCGTGACCTAACCCGGTCAGCAACCGTCTCTACATCCACAGTCCGTGTCTGCCCAGCCTTGCTGGTGGACATAAGAACATAAGAAATAGGGGAAGCTCCAAGAAGCGACCAGGCTTACACGTGGTAGTCCCTGTATGAAATATACCTACCTACTTCCATCTATTATCCTCATCCATAAACCTGTCTAATCTTCTCTTAAAGCTCTCTAATGTCCTAGCACTAACAACATGATTACTGAGTCCGTTCCACTCATCTACGACTCTATTTGAGAATCAATTTTTTCCTATCTCCTTCCTAAACCTAAATTTTTCAAGCTTGAACCCGTTATTTCTTGTTCTACCCTGGTTGTTGATCCTAAGAATTTTGCTTACATCCCCCTTGTACCCCTATACCACTTAAAGACTTCTATCAGGTCCCCTCTTAACCTACGTCTCTCTAAAGAATGTAAATTTAACAACTTCAATCTCGCATCGTAAGGAATACTCCTCATCCCCTGTATCCTTTTAATCATTTTCCTCTGTACTGATTCTAATAGACCTATATCTTTCCTGTAATATGGCGACCAAAATTGCACAGCGTAGTCTAGATGAGGTCTGACCAGCGTCAAGTATAACTTTGATATTACTTCCGGCCTTCTACTTTTAACACTCATAAAAATTAATCACAGTACCCAATTTGCCCTGTTTCAGGCCTCTATGCATTGATTTCCTAGACGGAATTCAGAGCTAACTATAACTCCTAAATCTTTCTTGTACCCTGTACCTACCAGAGTTTGGTTGTTTCATGTGTACCCACTGTGTGGGTTTCCTCTACCTACGCTAAGTACTTTGCATTTATTGATATTAAATTGCATTTGCCATCTGCCCGTCCATTCATTCATCCTATCTAAATTTGCCTGCAAGGCGATGGCATCCGATTCTGACCTTATTAATCTACCTATCTTTGTGTCATTCGCAAATTTACTAACATCACTACTAATTCCACTATCCAAGTCATTGATATATCTTAGAAATAACAATGGCCCTAATACTGATCCCTATGGCACCCCACTAATTACATGACCCCAATCGGATTTCAAGCCGTTTATTACAACTTTTCGTTGTCTGTCGCTAAGCCATGACCCTATCCAGCCTAACACCTTCCCAACATTCCCGTGTGCCCTAATCTTTCTCAGGAGCCTTTGATTGGGTACCTTGTCAAATCCTTTACTAAAGTCCAGATATAAGATACCATAACTATCACCATTATCTACTGCCTCGTACACTTTACTGTAAAAACTTAACAAGTTTGTCAGGCAAGACTTCCCCTTCGTGAAGCCATGCTGTGACTGATTTATCAAGTTATATTTGTCTAAATGTTCCCTAATGTTCCTCGCTATTATTGACTCTAATAATCTACCTACAACTGAAGTTAAGCTGACAGGTCTATAGTTAGACGCTAAAGTTTTATCTCCTTTCTTAAAGATGGGTACTACATTAGCCTGTCTCCACATTACTGGTACCTCACCTGACTCCAGTGATTTCCTAAAGACAGAAACTAACGGCTCATTTATAACCTCTTTGCATTCCTTAAGTACTCTGGTATATATTTCATCTGCTCCTGGTGTCTTGAACTTTTTCAGCCTATCTATCTCCTGTTTCACTATCTCCCTGGTTATGGAAATATCTGTCAGCTTCTCATTCTCATCTGCTCTAAACATCTATTCACTATCTGGCATATCCTGTATGTTTTCCTGGGTGAAGACAGTTAAAAAATACTCATTCAGAATTTTACTAATCTCCTCCCCAGAACTAACCAGCTCCCCATCTGCTGCCTTTAATGGACCTATAGTATCCTTATTCTTCGTCCTGTATACCTGGTAAAATCCCTTGGGGTCCGTCTTCACCTGGCTGGCTACATTTAATTCATAATTGCCCTTAGCTTTCCTCGTTAACTTCCTGACTGTTCTAACTAATTCATTATACTGTGACCTTAAAACTTCTTCACCTGCCCTTAACCTCTTATATATACTTCTTTTACGCCCTATATAATGTTTTAACCTAGCAATCATCCATTTAGGGTCATTTTTTCTGTGATCTTATTGCCCTATACGAGATATTTGCTAACTGACCTGTATGAACTTTACGAAATATTTATACATTTCATCTACATTTACTTCACCTAATCCCCTCATCTCGGCCTCTACCATCCTCTCCACTCCCTCATCCACTCGCCTCGACCTCACCCCTCTCATTTCAGCATGACCTGACATTCCAACATACTCACACCTATCTCCCCCTCCCTCTCTCTTCCGCCCCTTCCGGTCACATCTTCCCTCCTCTTGTCCTACACCCTCACACCTCACCTCACCTCTCTCATCTTGCTTTATCTCTATCAACTCCGTCCCGAATCTGACCTCACCCTGCATCCGTTGCTAGTCAACTCCTTGGAGGTACCTTTTTAATTCCTCAAAATCTGCTCTCCTAAAGTCAGGTATTTTACTAGTGTTTTTGCTTCTATAAGTTTCTTCACATTTTAAATTGTACCTAGTTTCCCTATGGTCACTGTTACCTAGCTATCATCTAACCTCTACCTGCGTGACTGTTTCCTCCCTGTTAGTAAGAATTAAATCTAGAATATTATCCCCCCTTGTGGGTTCTACGACTACCTGTTTTAAAAGATTATCCTGAATTACCTTCAGAAATTCCACTGCTTCCTTGTTACCCACCATCAGACTCCAGTCGATAATCCTAAAATTAAAATCTCCTACCACACATACCTGACTGTACCTGCCTGCTCTATTTATTTCCTGCCACAGTGAGGTGTTAATTTCCTTTGTACTGGTCGGTGGTCTGTACACTGTTCCCAGTAGTACTGACAGTGATCCTTCCTTAATATCTACCCGTATCGACTCTGTTTTGTTACCTGTTTTACTTCTACTGTTAATACAATACTGTAATGTGTCCCTAATGTATAACGCGACGCTTCCTCCTCTCCTGTTTTCCCTATCTTTATAGAACAATGTATAACCGTCTATCTTAACCTCTGGACTAAATACTTTTCCTGACATATCTAACCAAGTTTCAGTTAAAGCAATGATATCTAATTTCTCTACACACACTAAGCAAATCTATTTTATTCAAAATACTTCTACAGTTTGTGTAATAAACACTTAAGCTATTTCTCACCTTCCCTGAGCTAGCTACCTTTCTAGATTTAACTAATTTGTCCTTCGTTTTCTCCGCATAACCCCTTCTTCTCTCCCGATTAACGAAAAAAGCGCTGGAGTGCAGTTACCTCCCACTCGAGTGTTCCTGCCAAAACACGAACACCCTGGCGTGATAAATGCACTTCATCCCTGGCGTACAAGGTGTCCCTACCATAGAAAAGGTCCCAGTTGTCTATGAACGTCCATCCATTACTCTTACAATGATTCGCGAGCCCGTGATTCACTGTAATAGCCCTGGACAGCCACTCAGCACCAACTTCCCTCCTCGGCAAGACACCACATACCACAGGGATCCCTCCCTTGTCCCTAATCCTGTCCAAAGCCTGTCGAAACCTCCCGATAAGTTCCTCACTCCTGACCTTACCAAGGTCATACCCTCCCGCACTGGGCTTGGTCCCATCTTTTTCCAAGAACGTGTCTAGCCTATCAACTATCTTCCCTATCCCGGCCCCCGCCAAACACTCCCTCGACCTACGCTTCCTATCCCTAGCACAGAACGCACTATCTAAGTGCCTAACCTGACCATCACCAAACACAAGCACTCTACCTTGGGGCAGGGTAACTGCATCTGCCCCCTTCTTCTTGTCTTCTCCTGCCATGTCCACCTCCATCTCCTTCACTTCCTTCAGCACACTGAAGGGATTCTTTGTCTCCACGCAAGGCGCCCTGAGGACCTTCACCCTCTTGGCTCCCCTGCACACAACCAACCACTGCTCCTCCGTCGCCTTACTAGGTAAGGTGACGGTGGGGCACGACCCTCCCACAGGTACTGAGATCCTCTCACAGAACTCAACCTGCAGGACTGAGATCCTCTCAAGAAACTCAGCCTGCACCTCCAAGATCCTTCGATGGAACTCAGCCTCCACCTATGAGACCTTCGCAACGAAGGCCTCGAAAACAGGAGAACTAACACAATCAGATGACTCAGCAACACAAGGTGCCATGTCTACACTAGCTAGTTATATTAGCGTCAGGTCACTGCTCACTAATCACGTCCGTTCACTAGGAACCCTGACCTGAGACTGGAACCCTGACCTGTGAAATGGTCAGTCCTCGTCCAGCCAGCCTCATGGTTGGATTTCTGACTCGTGATAGCTTCTCATATTTATCTTTTGTGTTGTTTATTTCATTAATATAACGCAGCTGCATTACCACCGTGTTTGCTTGATCACCTATACTCAGTACTAGCACCATGTTTAACTAGTACATAAAAATGGTGGCAGCAGTGGGATGAGTCGACGCTACAAGTCCTCCTGGCCCACGTGCCCTACCTGCTCGTCACCAGCTACTCCAGCTACCTTCATCGCCTCCAGGTAACCTGCTAAACCGTCACCGACGCAAGCTGCTATGCTACTACACGTCTACAGGGCTTTCTTCAAGCTGCTTTTAGGGCCTTTTTCAAGCTTTTTATGCCAAGCCTGCCCCGCCAGCCTGTGCCTGTACGACTTCAAGCCGTCACCGACGCCGTCCCTGCTTCAAGTCTGGACTTTTTAAGCTGTCATCGGCGCAACTCGACTCCTTTGCTGCTAATCCCATCGTTCTAAGACTTTGGATTTCATGATGTCATTTGTCGCATCTGCAAGTTTTGCTGTTTCCTGTCCGTGTGGTCTTTCCTGCTCGTGGCTTTCCAGTACATAATCTGCCACTCATCCACCACACCACACTCATGCACATACACTCATCCACCACACCACACTCATGCACACACACTCATCCACCACATCATGTACATTATTAGTACAGTGTTATGATTTTAGCAGTTTATTGTTGTTATTTTCCAATTTATTGACATAGAAACGCCTTGTTCTTTTGTTTTATGGCCTAGAGTGTTGTCCTAGTTTTTCTTAGCTTGTGATTCGCTGTGCTGAAGTCACAGCTAGTGTGAGTCTTGTGTCTTGCCATTGTGCTCTCTTTTCTGACGTCTTTGCTATGTGACTTTTGTGATTCGCCGGTGTGTATTCATATTTATAACGTCTTTTTTCTAAGCCTTGCAACTGGCTATAGTGCATATATCACGTGTCTTACACAGATAAGCGCGTCGTTATTATGTGAATTATTGATTCAATGTGCCTGTATCACCCCATAGTCTTTGCTTGCTTCGAGGGCGCAGCGAGTAGCAGGACGCTTCGCCCGCCGCCCGCATTCCATTCTCCGGTCCCCTGGGACCTGGCGCCAGCCTCCGGTCGCCTGCTTATCACCACTTGGGGGTGAGGTCAACCCTCACACCCTTTGTCTTCGGACGCCAGCTCTGGCCGTGATCTGACCCGGCCAGTAACTACCCCTACATCCGCAGTCTGTGTCTGTTCAGTCTTGCTGGTGAACATGGGCAGTCCTCGTCCAGCCAGCCTCAGGGCTGGACCTGTGAGGTTTAACTAGTACAGCCTCCACGCCAAACACTATCACATCTCTTATGCGCTCTTCTTATAGTCAGAGGAGTTAGGTGAGAGGTATAAAGCACAGATAAATTTAGTTTGAGAGTGACTCTGTAATCGTAGCCAGATGGTGGAAAACTAAGAAGATTCAAGAGCGTGGGCACGAGATCAGGTTAAGTCATTGCGCACATAAACGCAACATCCAACTTTGGATTGAAAATAAGGATAGAGAAAGTAGGAGGAAACAGAAAAGGGACTACTGTCAGTTGCCTCAGACACCTGTGTTTCAGTGAGAAAAAAAAAAAAAAGAGGTTTAGTAGAGGAGAGGTGGTGTTCTACAGATTAAAAATTAGATCTAAGACCGCAAATGTTGCAGAAGTTAATGAAGAAAAGTTCAGAGGGGTGTCAAGACACTTAGGGTCGATACCAGAAGAGCAGTCCTACCTGGGGACATTTGTGGTCCCCTCCCCAGATGGGGACTCCGAGGCTGGTGTAGGAGTCCCCATGATAATATTGAATTTTGAGTGAAGGGTGGGTGTGTGTGTGTGTGTGTGTGTGTGTGTGTGTGTGTGTGTGTGTGTGTGTGTGTGTGTGTGTGTGTGTGTGTGTGTGTGTGTGTGTGTGTGTGTGTGTGTGTGTGTGTGTGTGTGTGTGTGTGTGTGTGTGTGTGTGTGTGTGTGTGTGTAATTAGGTTCGTGTAGTTTTGTGTGAAGGAAGAGAGTTGTCTTTAGAGGGTAGGCTGTGACTGCCCCCTTGTATTGTGAGACACAAAGAGAAACGTTCAGTGAGGTCACAGTTGGGTTTAATGGTAAGTTCACAGCACAACCTGATCCAGTGCTTTAGACCTCGCTGGGAGTAATTATAGTTTCGGCAGGTACCTATTGGCTCCTCGTACTACTACTACTAATTCTACTACTACTACTATTACCACTAGTCATTATGGTCTTCTTAACATCACTGTTCTCTCTCTCTCTCTCTCTCTCTCTCTCTCTCTCTCTCTCTCTCTCTCTCTCTCTCTCTCTCTCTCTCTCTCTCTCTCTCTCTCTCTCTCTCTCTCTCTCTCTCTCTCTCTCTCTCTCTCAAACTGTAGGTCATGAATTACTAAGACCGCAGCAATGCTAAAATTATTTCCCTTTACGTGAGTTGTATCGAGCTTTCATTTCCACCGCAAGACTTCCTAAAAATTCAACATTGAAAGGAACAAACGGAAACAGCTTGATAGAGAATGCAAAGTAAAATCGCAATAAATCTACAGGAAAAATAGAAATAATAATAAAGAAAGTAGTATTTTAGTAGTAGTAGTAGTAGTAGTAGTAGTAGTAGTAGTAGTAGTAGTAGTAGTAGTAGTAGTAGTAGTAGTAGTAGTTGTTGTTGTTGTTGCAGCAATAGATTAGATCAGAATTTCATCATTAGAAAATGGGGGAAGAATGAATGAATGAATGAATGAAGGAGAAAGAAAGAAATAAAAAGGTAAGGAAAATTGAGAGAACGGTTAAAAAAAAAGGACAGAAAGAAAGACAAGTAAAACATTTGACGAAACAATAATATTAGTAACTACAATAATGATAGTGATGATGATGATAATAATAATAATAATAAAAATAATAATAATAATAATAATGTCGTTGCTCAGGTGGGTGTGTGTGTGTGTGTGTGTGTGTGTGTGTGTGTGTGTGTGTGTGCGCGCGTGAATAAGCAGGCATGCGACACACATCAGAATACTTACGTAACTTATACCGTACTTCCTGCTCAGGCCTCCTTTCTTGTACGGTCATCTCATCATTACGTGTTTGCACTTCATCTCCCTGCACGTCAATTGAGCGTCAGCATTTTGTTACTTTGCCAATAAGCTTCTCACTCATCAAGCATAAATCCAAATGAAGACTTGTGTTTATTTCACCTATTATCTGAATGTTTAAGGTTACTAGCACAGTGAATGACACCATGATTAAGTTGTGCTGCCGACGGGGACATATCTCATCGTTTTAATTAACAGGGCACTGTACACGGATGTTGCCTAAGGACCTTCATGTTGTCGGTATCATTAAATATGCTAATATCTTGACGTCTGTACTACAATGTGAAGCTTCATCCTTCCCAAGGCAAGAATGTTTGGTCCTGTTGTTTTGGTTAGTTTAGTGGTGCGTCGCTGTATCCTGGCAAGTATCTCCATGTGCTTCCTGTGGTAAGATTCCATGACTGCTTTCGCTAACACAGGCTTGGTCTTACTAGCCAGGCATTAGAAGGGAAAGTTTTTTTTTTTTTTTCGGTGCTCTATACTAACTTGGGGATTTATCCAGTTGGTACAATCTTCCACAACTGATATTCTTCAACAGCTACCGTGACTTATTGCATGTAAGTTATGCCTTACTCGAATATAAAATAAAGGATATTATTAAAAGAAATGGAAAAAAGGAAAACACCAGGTAGAAGACATATTGCAAGGCTTAACTCTAATAAATCGCTGGATATCCTCCCGTACTAGTTTTCGAAAAATATTATATGGAACACCTTAACCGCTTAGTTAGACTGGCAGAAGCGAACACATACAGCATTTCTTAAAACCCGTGCTCGTTATCTACCATCACGTTGTTATCATCTTCCAGAAATGTGACTCGTCTGTCCGCTCTAGTTTTCCGGAGACTTGCCAACTCCTGGCGCCAGAAAAATAGGTTGTTAGATCGTTATTGCTCCGCGCCGCCTTCTTATCATCGTAACTGAAAATCGGGTTACGTCTGGCAGCTTCAAGTCGGCGGGGAGAAGTGTGCTGAATCTTGCTGCCTTATTAAAGATTCCGGTCAGTGTATGCAGCCGTTGGTGTCTTGCCTCGAAGAGCGTCCTTAGGGAGAGGTTGTGTCAGGCCTACTTGACTCAGTGTTGTCAGGCGAGAGAGCAGGAGTGACACGCAGAGAGGAGTAAAAAAGAACACAACCGACAAGAATAAGAAAAACGAGAACAAAACGAGAAGAAATGGACAAAGCGCGGAAGGATGTGGCGGAGAAACAAAAACAGGAAAAAGAAAGAAAGAAAAGAGAGAACGAAAGCAAGCAAGCGAACAAGAAAGAAAGAAAGAAAGAAAGAAAGGAAGGAAGGAAACAGAGAGACACAGAGAAAGGAAGAAAAGAAGGGCGACAAAAAAAAAGACGAACGAAACGAAGAAAAATTAAGAGAGCGGAAGGATTTGGCGAAGAAAAAAAGAAAGAAAAAGAGAACAAGAAGAACACGAAGAAGAACAAGAATTGGAGGAAGAGGAGGATGAGGAGAAGAAGCATAAAGGAAAGTTACACAAGAGATTAATCTATATGATAAGACTATAAGTATCAGCATAAAAAGAATCATAATTAACCAGGATAAATAATGGAAAGAGAGCAGAGAGAATTAGAATAAGAATCGCACATTAAAGAAGCGTAATATAAATCCAGTTGCAACAGAGCTCAAATACACACATACACACACACACACACACACACACACACACACACACACACACACACACACACACACACACACACACACACACACGAGGGGAAAAAGAAACAAAGAAACTTCAATACCTTCTTACTACCATGATTTTTACGAAAGCCTCCTCCTCCTCCTCCTCCTCCTCCTCCTCCTCCTCTTCCTCCTCCTCAGCACTTTAAACTCAGGAAACAAGAACAATCTAAAAGTAAACAACACGAAAAAATAAGAGAAAAATGCGAAGAAATACCCCCTTTCTCTCTCTCTCTCTCTCTCTCTCTCTCTCTCTCTCTCTCTCTCTCTCTCTCTCTCTCTCTCTCTCTCTCTCTCTCTCTCTCTCTCTCTCTGGAATATGATGATCTGTTTCCGATAAGTGACGTACACGTACACACACACACACACACACACACACACACACACACACACACACACACACACAGGGGAAATAAATACCTCGCGTTCATGCCTTAAAAAAAATAGTAATAATGACAAAAACAAACGCCTCTGAGACTTAAGTTGAAAAGTACTGAGTGAAAACAAATGAAGAGAGGAAAGAGAGAGAGAGGAGTGGAGGAGAAGAGAGAGAAGAGGAAAGGAAAGGGCAGGAGAGGAATAAACATAGAGAAGAGATTAGGTTATGTTGATAGGGAGAGAAGATGAACAGCGAGGGGAGAGGAGGGAAGTGATGAAGGAAAATGAAGGAAGGGGAGAGTGTGAAGGAAGAAAAGAGAGGGGAGAGGGGAGACTGAGATTACTAGGAGAAATGAGAGGAAAGAAGGGAGAGGGAAGACGGAAAGAGGAAGTGAGAGATAAAAAGATTATGCTGAGAGAGGGAGAGAAAGTGGTGTAGGAAAAGAGAAGAAGGAAGATTGAAATAACGATGCTCAGTAGAGAGGGGGGAAAAGATAGAAAAGACAGGAATGAAGGGGGGAGAGAAAGGAAGAGGATGGGAGGATATAAGATTGTGTCGGGTAGAAGAAGAGAGAGATACAGGAAAAAGGAAAGAAAGGAGAAGAAATGACAATCAACGAGAAAGGGGAAGGAAGAAGGAAAATGGAGTAAAAAAAGAGGAAGAGAGATATGCAGGAGGAGGAAAGAAAAAAGAGGGATAAAAAGAAAGTCAACGAAAACGGGAAGGGAGAAGGAAAAGAAGAAAGAAAGTAGAGGGAAAGAGGAAAGTCAAAGAAAAGGGGGAGGAAAAGAAGAAAGAAAGGAGAGGGAGGAAGAAAAGTCAAAGAAAGGGAAGGAAAAAGGAAAAAAGGAATAAAAAGAGAGGAAAAGAGATGTAGGAAGAGCAAAGAAAAAAGAGGGAGAAATGAAAGTCAAAGAGAAACGGAAGGGAGAAGAAGAGGAGTAAAAGGAAAGAGAGAGAGAGGGAGGCAGAGAATGAAGGAAGGAAGGAAAGAAGAGAGGAAGAACGTTGACATTCTATGAGACAAACAGACAAACAGGCCTCGAGTGTTCATCCAACGATTA
>NC_087162.1:6362500-6370000 GCF_035594125.1 Scylla paramamosain | reverse complement strand
TAAGTAGTAGTATTAGTAGCAGGAGCAGCAACAATAACAACAGCAGCAGCAGCACCGGTAGTTATGGTTGTAGTAGTAGTTGTAGTAGTAGTAGTAGTAGTAGTAGTAGTAGTAGTAGTAGTAGTAGTAGTAGTAGTAGTATAGTAGTTTCACTGTCACCACTTATTTCTATTCCACACATGTAATTTTCTTATTAATAATTGCTTGGCGTACAGAACAATTAGTTATGATATGAACAACTACAGCTTACAACTATTCCGGAGATATACCTGTGAACCAGACACACTCCATGTCAGCTCGGTTTTTGCTTACGCCACTGGAATGCTTGCAACTGTGTATGTATGTACGTACGAAGGGACACGTGGAGCAGCAGGTCTCGTTCAGGCAGCGGTTGTGGGACGGCGGTAACTGAACAGACTCAGCGTGATCAGTTTTAAAGGTAACCGGACCGCCCTGTCACTTTTCCTTCTACTTTTCTTTTCTGGTGTTTTTTTTTTTTTTTTTTTTTTGTAATGCCCCCATCCACCTCCCAGTTTTCTCGTGGCCTTTTTAAGTACTTGCGTAAATAAACTGTTAAACTATTAAAACTAAAAACTAGACTGCCCACACCGTACGGAGGTTAGCCACCCCTCTACACACCTTGCCATATTCAATCATCATAAATAAGATGCCGCGCTCCACCTCGCCCTGTAACTTCACATAATGCAATCATAAATATGTGAGCAGTCTTTCAGGTTTACAGTGGTGGCGGCGAAGGCTAGGGAGGCAACCTGCATTCTCTGTCAAGTCCTCAAGCACTCAGAATAACATACGAGTACAAAAATCTATCAAGTCAACTTCGGCTGCATTACTGAGCCGCACCCACACCCGCATCATCAGTCAGCCAGTCCCGGCCAGTAACAAGCCACCAACCGACGCCAGTCTATCCCCAGCGCCCCTGCACCGACACCGTACCAGGCAGACGAGCACCCACACTAGAACCTCATCAAGAAACAATACGATAATACGACACACAAAGTTCAGAAAGTTTATTACAAATAACAGCGGGGTGTATCTCACTAGCAGTAGCAACAGCAGCAGCAGCAGCAGCAACAAGACTCCTCCACCCGAGTCTTCACAATATCAGGTAGGCGTGAACCGAGACTGAGACCCCAGGATTTATATTACAAGGCTCGCAGAAACACCACCAGCACGGGAGAAGCAGCTGCGTGGTGGCTCGGATGAGATAGGGGATTTCCCTCTCCCTAAGGTTAGCCCACGTCTGGTGGCGTGTAGCTTGAGATCCGGACACATTCACACAAACACTGCATACCTACACCTCGAGGCTCAAACTGACAGGAGTACGAGTGTGAGATGCTATGCAGTCAAGTATTAGAATGTCTGTAATGATACCTAAATCTGCTTCTCTTCACCATCATCATCATCAGTTCCTGTCATTCTATCGCAGCACTAAGGACAGTATTCTGAAACGCTTTGGTCTTTCACCATGAATATTTTCAAAAGTCACAGAGATGATTAGCCGAGTTCTCGAGACTGTTTATTTTTTAGTAATGTAGAAATATTGTTAATTTGTCACTAGAACTGTAAAAACACCCTTAAAAACCCGTGTAGCTCCAGCTAGAGTCTTTTGAAAGTTGTGGAGGTGCGGCGCTGAAGTGTTTCAGAATATGACCCAAAGGCTTGTTCCAGCCTGCCACACGCATCTCTGTCGGCTGCCCGTCTATTGCATGGTGCCCCAGCCAAACCCCATATGAACATAGAGCATTAACAAGTAAGATCACTGGCGGGGTTGTAGCCAATGAAGGGTGTAATGAAAGAGAATATGTACAATATCAGAAAATAGTTCCTTAAGGACAAAGTAAGTCAGCAAAAAATAAATAAATAAATAAGTAATAGTTAAATCTATGCATTACTGATGTCTTTATTAAACTATTACATCTACAGGAGTGGACTAATTAATCAACCTTCCATACAGTACTTAAATCCCTATAAAAATCTTTCTTACATTCACTGATTATATTTACGATTCCCAAAGTGCATTCACAGGAAGCGACGATGAAGCAACGCCAAGTATACTGCATAAATTTAGTACCTGTAATACGACGAGCACCTCACAAAGCGTCATTGAAAATATACGACACACTAAACCAGGTAACTTATCCCCGAGTGGCCATGGGAGGTGCTCATTATGATCCTAATAAGCCTCCGCCCCTCAAGTTTTTTATCAGTCCAAAGTTAAAGAAAGTTTTCGAGGAGAGTTAAGATTTAGCGAATATAAAAGACGAGGCAAAAGGAGAGCCAGTTTTATTTATTCTTTTTTTTTTTTTTTTTTTGGTATTTCATCCATTTCATTATTTTTTTTTTTTTTTTTTTGCCCTCTTGTTTTCACTTTGCCTTAACGGAAATATTTACAGAGTATTTTCACCTCCTGTATTTTCGCAAAGCTTATATGTGATGCATTTTTCTTTTCTTTTTTCTTTTTTTTTTCAGCATCGCACTCTTTAAATTTAGATGTGCTGTGTGTAAGCCTTTTTACCATTAAATAAATGAAGACTTAATCAGAGGCAAAGTTAAAGCCGTTGCGAGTATAATAGAATTCACCGTCTTTTTTTTTTTTTTCCAGCCAAGTTCTTTACACATAATTCTCCTGTTTTTGTTGGCATTACAAAAATTTTACCGACTTCCCAAGAATCAGAAAACCAGTATCATTCCTTCCCTCCGACCCACATATGCCGCAGTATAATGATTTCACAGAGTAAGGATCATGAAGGAGGGAGAAAAGATGAATGATAATTAAGATGTAAATTAACGTTTTGTGATCCCTTCAAATGCACACGCACATGAGAGGCGTAGGGAAGATGTAAAGCTGTATGCGTACATTGTGTTCTCTACATCCACTTACTTGCTTTATTTTTTTTCAGGTAGCATTTACATTTTCACGAGCCAAAGATAAAGTAAAATAAATAAATAAATAAACAAATAAACTGACAAATAACTTCATAAAAAAAAACATACATAGAAAAACTAACAATCTAAACTTTACCTAAACATCAACGGCTATATAAAGAAGTCATAGGATCAATCTTTACCATAGCTTAAATAACAACACATAAATAAAAAATAAAAAAACTTTACCTTACCTAACTTCAAAACAACCAAACACCTGCGAGAAAGGCGACGACAGAAACACATGAAACAAACACCTCAAATTGGCCGCAAAACTCTCCACCTTTCCTTCCTTCCTTCCTTCCTTCCTTCCTTCTTTATCCCTGGCGTACACACACACACCTCTAAAACATACACACACACACACACACACACACACACACACACACACACACACACACACACACACACACACACACACACACACCACCACCACCACCACCACCACCAGCAACAAACCCAACAACAACGAGGAAGGAAGGAGGAAGGGTACAAGCATAGCAGGTCTGCTTCTCACAATCTTGTTCTATCCAACCTATTTTGCATCCAACGTGAAGCCTTTCTTTTATTTTTTTTCTCCTCCCTCACTCTTCCTTCCGCCGGTTTTTTTTTTTTTTTTTTTTTTTTTTTCCTCTCCAGTCCCGGCCTCCTGCAGCATCTTTCAGCCATCACACACACACACACACACACACACACACACACATACACACACACAATTGGTAGCCACACCTCAGAAGCTACATTCATTTGGGAGGAAGAGGAAGAAGAGGAGGAGAAGGAGGAGGAAGAAAAGGCAGAAAAATGCAAGATTATAAGTGTGAATCAAGATTTTGGATTAGTCACGCATGGAAAGAAAACGAGAATTTGTAAACTAAACTACGTAGCGCTCTCTCTCTCTCTCTCTCTCTCTCTCTCTCTCTCTCTCTCTCTCTCTCTCTCTCTCTCTCTCTCTCTCTCTCTCTCTCTCTCTCTCTCTGCCTCTGCTTCTGTGTGTCTATCTATCTCTATTCCACGCCCTCGAGTTGTCAGTTTGTCTTAGTTTGAGTGTGAGTCTATCTCTATCATTGTCCCTCCCTCTCACTTTTTCACTCTCAAACTGTTTGTGTCTGCATTTGTTTAGGCACTGGGCTGGCCATCTGTCTATCTCCGTCTCTTTCTTCACTCCCTTAAATTGTTTGTTGACGTCTAACTTTGCTTGGGTGTCTGTTAATCTATCCATCCATCTGTCTATCTCCGTCTCTTTCTTCATTCCCTTAAATTGTTTGTTCACGTCTAACTTTGCTTGGGTGTCTGTTAATCTATCCATCCATCTGTCTATCTCTCCGTCTCTTTCTTTATTCCCTTAAATTGTTTGTTGACTTGTTATTTGCCTCTCAGTCTTTTAACTTTTTAGATGAAGTACGAGCTGTCATTGTAAAAAAATAAATAAATTCTAGACAGGAGGAATTCATGTATATTTAACTTTTTTATAATGAAGTACAAGCATTGCAAAAAAAAATACAACATTCTAGACAAAAAAGAATTCACGTTTGTTTAACTTCCTCTAAGATTAAGTGCAGCTGCCATTGTAGAGAACATTCTAGACAAGAGGAATTTCATATTATGTGTCTTTCTATTCTCTATTGTTTTTTCATGCCTTTTTTTTTGGGGGGGGGGGAGGGTGGGGGCGTCTATTTGTATTAATGTCTATTTGTAATTCGGCTTTCAATCTGTTTGTTTACTTTAAATGATTGTCTAAATGTCTGTCTGCTTGTCTAGTAGCGTTTCTGTAAATGTCCCCCCGCCTCTCTCTCTCTCTCTCTCTCTCTCTCTCTCTCTCTCTCTCTCTCTCTCTCTCTCTCTCTCTCTCTCTCTCTCTCTCTCTCTCTCTCTCGACGTCCCAGTTTTCTAGAGTGTATTAGAGAAGGACTGGAAGAAAGTGACGAAAGAGGACTAAGGCAATACGGAATTCAAAGCAGCAGCTCCTCCTCCTCCTCCTCCTCCTCCTCCTCCTCCTCCTCCTCTTCTTCTTCTTCTTCTTCCACTATGTATTATCATGGGAAATACTGCATCCTAAGAGAGAGAGAGAGAGAGAGAGAGAGAGAGAGAGGAGGGGGTAGGAAGATACAGGCAACCTTCATATGAGATTTTTTATTGTCTGGAGTTTCAGATAATGGAGTATAAAACGAATGAAAAAAAAAAGAGGGAGAGAGAAAGAGAAAGAGATAAAAAAAAGAGAGAGGCATAGTATTTCCCTCTTCTGCAGTCCACATTAAGTGCAAAAGGGTTGAGTATGCATTCATTCTCTCTCTCTCTCTCTCTCTCTCTCTCTCTCTCTCTCTCTCTCTCTCTCTCTCTCTCTCTCTCTCTCTCTCTCTCTCTCTCTCTCTGTGGTAATGACTTCCTCTATTTATTCTGGTGTGCGGTATGTATTTCAAACACCAAATATTACTATTACTGTTATCATCATCATCATCATCATCATTATCATCATCATCGTTATCATCAGTGTCACCTGCGCGTACCTGAGCTGCTCTTTTAATGGCTTTTATTTAACTTTTTTCTTTAACCTGCCTCCTGTTTACATATTTTACCAGGCACATGCAGATAAAAGGCTGAATGACTCTTAACTTTAATACCTGGAAAATATGAGCGAGGGAGCGGGAGAGAGAGAGAGAGAGAGAGAGAGAGAGAGAGAGAGAGAGAGAGAGAGAGAGAGAGAGAGAGAGAGAGAGAGAGAGTATATTGGTCTTCAATATTACAAAGTCGTGATAAAACCACTTGCTGAAAACATTTAAAAGAAGGAAAATATACTATTCTTTTTTTTTCCTTTTCCTTTCTTTCTTTCTTTTTAGCATTAGTGGTGGTGGTGGTCTGGTGATAAAGGTGATGGTGGTAATGGTGGTGGTGGTGGTGGTGGTGGTTGTAACGGTAATAATAAACGACTTTGAGAGGAAGGGGAACGGTGATGATAATGATTACACAAAATAGAACAGAAATATGGAAACAATAAGTTATGGAAATAATTCATGCAGACGGGAATGGTGATGGTAATAATAGCAATAAATAGTAACAAAAATTATGATGGTAAGAATTTATACTATAACAAGTGTGTGTGTGTGTGTGTGTGTGTGTGTGTGTGTGTGTGTTCTCGCTCCATTTTCATCACTAACAAAACGACACTTTTAACAACGGAATAAAAGCGCCAGTACTATTCATATCATGCCACACAAAGCAGGAAGGACTTCACTTCCTGAACATTGTGGAGGGAAAACCTAGAATTAAAATTAAAGGAACAGCTGCAAATTTACGAGCTAGACCAGCAAAAAATGGATGAAAAGTTTATATAGGCCTTGACAATTATCATCATGACAATTATCTACATATATAAACCACACACAGTTGGAGAGAGCGATCTTTTTTTTCCTGAAAAGTTATTATGTAAATATTGAAATGGTGATAAAATTAATGATGAAATATAGTGATCATAGTAGAAAGCAGTGAAAGTGTCAAGCAAGCTGCAAGAGAAGACTTAAGAAAATAAGAACATTAGGGAAGATGCAAGAAGCCACCAGGCCTACACACATGTCTACTTCCACCTTTCATCCCTAGCCATAAATTTGTCTAATTTTCTTTTAAACCAACAAAAACAACAACAATAGCAACAGTACCAGCAGTAGTATTAATAGTAGTAGTAGTAGCAGCAGCAGCAGCAGCAGCAGCAGTAGCACCAGCAGCAGCAGCAGCAGCAGCAGCAGTAGCAGCAGCAGCAGCAGTAGTAGTAGTAGTAGTAGCAGTAATAGTAGTAGTAGTAGTAGTAGTAGTAGTAGTAGTAGTAGTAGTAGTAGTAGTAGTAGTAGTAGTAGCAGCAGTAGTAATAATAGTAGTAGTAGTAGCAGTAAATAATTACCATGATTATTATTATTATTATTATTATTACTATTATTATTATTATTATTATTATTATTATTATTATTATTATTGTTATTACAACAACAATGACAATTATAAACCCAATACCAATACTAATAATGCTCATAATCACATCTATAAGTAGGGGACTAACGAGACAGATTTGCTGATTACGCGGCCCAGTAGAGAGACGCAGATACAGTGACCATGTGGGTAACTAATTGTCGGTAATGCAGGTGTGCCGGGGGTTCACAGGTAGCTCAGCGGTAATGGCGGGACATGTGTTTGTGTGGCCCACGGATAATGATGCAGAGGATACAGGTGAGGCCTACAGGTAAGGGTTTAAAGTGGTAGATACAGTTGAGTGTGTGTGAGTGTGTGCGTGTGAGAGAGAGATTTTCCAGTGAAGAGTCGGAGTGTGATGTAGGAGTGATCAGGTGTTCGAGGCGCTGGGCAGGTGCATGAGGAAGGAGGATACAATACTCTGTGCCTCGCCACAAGAGCGCCAGAGTTGCTGTGGGCGGTGGTAAGGAAGGTCGATACGCCACAGCTTAATTCCAGTTTCATGTGCGAGCAGTGTTCTCGTACCAGCATCATCACCACCACCACCACCACCACCACCGCCGGGAACAGCAGCAAGAATTTTCCTCCTCCTTTACGAGA
>NC_087162.1:6355000-6360000 GCF_035594125.1 Scylla paramamosain | reverse complement strand
TTGAGGGAAAGCACTTAACACAGTATATTAACATTTTGAGTAGTAATGTCTGTACTTTGTTTATTAAATGGTGGTTTTTAAGTTACCTACCAGCAGTCTTATCTTACTTTACTTAACTCTTTCACTGCTAAATCACTTCTTTAACCCTTTTACTGCCATCTGACACACTAAGACCTCTAAACAATGTAGCGGCTAAACATTACAAAATCTATTCTTTTTATCCCCTTCATTCTTGTAGATACTTATAAAGACTCCTCAAGCAAAGTTCACTAATTTGTAAGATGATGTATTCCCTCGCTGATTCTAACTTGCTTCCAGACAATGTTACGAAGTTCCCCCGTGACAACAGCTCCTGGAAAGGGAATGGCTTGCCTGCTCACACTGCCGGGGTAAATAATCCAGTATATTTTGAACCCATGTTTACGTACAGGTGTGTACGCTCTCATTATCTTCTCGTAAGACAAAGGCCTGTATTCAGAAATACTTTACTCTCTCACCAAGACTATTTTCAAAGGCCACATAGATGATTAGCCGGGTTCTCAAGTGCTTCTCCTGTTCGTAATGTAAAAAATCTTGTTAATCTGTCACTTGAACTATGAAAACACTCCTAAAAACCCATCTATTTTCTTTAACTAGAGATTTTTTTTGCAAGTATTTGTGGAAGTATCCGAAAACGCTTTGCTTTCTTACCACAACTATTTTCAAAGACCACAGAAATGATTAGCCAGATTCTCAAGACCGTTTCTTCTTTTGATAATGTAGAAATCTCGTTAATCTCTCACTAGAACCATAAAAACACCATTTAAAAACCCGTGTAGCTTCAACTAGGGCCTTTTGAAAGTAGTGGAGGTGCTGGCAGAAATGTTTCAGAATATGCTCCCAAACACCAAATATTCGGGATAATTTGAATATTGACAAAAATACGAATATGATGCCCATCCCCCAATGCCTCTCTTCGATACGGCTTAAAAACATAAATATCGAGAGAAACCACGATATATCTCCCCATGTAGCTTTTAACTTTCCATTTCGTCTTCATTCAACTTCCTTCAACAACTTTCTTCGACACCAGTACTTTCATTTCAACTTGTCATTTAGTCCATGCTACCAACCATCAATCCGTCCCCCCACCACCCCATCCCCCCGCCCCTCCACCAGTTGCCCAGTTCAGAGCGTGCGGCCAAACCCAGACATCAGGACTCGGTTTGATGTTAATAAATCCAAAGTTGAGTTTCAGAGTTACTCGCTCGAAGATCAGATTCGAATTTAGAGTTGGCAACGGGAGTGCATCATAAATTGCCAGAGAGAGAGAGAGAGAGAGAGAGAGAGAGAGAGAGAGAGAGGAGAAAACAGACAGATAGACAAGATTATTATAAGAGGCAAAGATTAACACGTGATCACTACTGGACTGTCACCACTACAAGTCTACACAATCAATACATCCACACAGGTCACTTATCACAGGTGAGGCTCCCCCACTTTGAGCCCTGACTGTGTAGCAGATCACAAACAGCCTCGCGAGGGCAACATGTTTGCTATCGCTTCTTCTTCCTTTGAGTTCCTTTGTGTAAATGGCAAAAGGTATAGACCATTTCTGCCTACCCTAATTTTCACTCCCTCATAAGAAGAAAACAAAGCTGTTGATGGGTGAATAGAGTACAGGCAGAAGAGGGAAGGAGGAGAAAGAGGAGGAAAAGGAAGACATGACGACGATGGCGATAAGGAGGACAAGGAACTGAGCAAGGAGGAGAACAAGAAGGACGAAGAGGATGACAATGAAGAGAAGGAAAAAAGGAGAGAAAGGACGAATACAAGGAAGAGGAAGAGGACACGAAGAAAACAGAACAAAAAGAGCAAGGACAGGAGGTGAAAAAGGAGTGGTAAAAGGAAAGGAAAGAGGAGATGGAGGAAGAGGGGAGGAAAAATTGCGAGACACCAATGAGGAAGCAAGACAAGAAAGAGAGGATAAGAGGTGGACCATGGAAGTAAAAGACGGAGACAGAGAGAGAGAGAGAGAGAGAGAGAGAGAGAGAGAGAGAGAGAGAGAGAGAGAGAGAGAGAGAGAGAGAGAGAGAGAGAGAATATAGAAGGTAAAAGTAAAGGGAAGAAGATGAAAACAAAGAGCAGATGTGGAGGATGGAAGGAGGCAGAGAGGGAGGCAAGCAAGGCGTAGTAAGATGGAGGTGCAGCGGCCCACCACCAACCACATCAAGTCATTAACTCGAGTGTAAACCTCAAGGCCGGGTAGACATTAAGTTTTTACTCCGCCGGTGCTCGTAAAGACCCGCCATCTTGCCACACCCAGAGGCACACACACATACACACACACACACACACACACACACACACACACACACACACACGCACACACATGCACTCACGATGCCATGTCCTGACTGGAAAGGTGGGAAGGTGAAGCAGTTTGCCCGCCATCTTGAAACGTCCAGAAGTCAGTTCAGGGTATCCAAGGTGGCAGAAATAGCATTAATTAATTACCTTTCCGACAGCACACCTGACAAGACGGGGGGCAGGGGGGGACCGGTGTTGCAGGGATTAGCTTGTAAATTACCAGAGAGTATATTGCTCCCGCTCTCTCTCTCTCTCTCTCTCTCTCTCTCTCTCTCTCTCTCTCTCTCTCTCTCTCTCTCTCTCTCTCTCTCTCTCTCTCTCTCTCTCTCTCTCTCTCTCTCTCTGTGTGTGTGTGTGTGTGTGTGTGTGTGTGTGTGTGTGTGTGTGTGTTTGTGTGCACACCCGCCCGCGTATTTTTTTTTTTTTATGTATCTATCTCTCTATTTCTTTGTCTGTCTATCTGTCTGTCTATTTTTCCATCTATCTATCCCTGTCTGTCTATTTATCTGTCTATCTACCTACCTACCTGTCTGTCAATCTGTCTATCCATCTATCCACCTCACCTGTCTCCTACGCGTCGGTGTCACCTAAACACGTCACACATTAAATAAAACAAATAATGACACAAAACACGCTACCGGCAATTACAAAGCAATCTGGCGTGAAATATAAATGATAAAAACAATAAATTAAGAGGGAGCAATTAATACTGAACTAAACGACGACGTGAAAAACAACAGAACAATGCATTAACAAATTCACTAAGCAATCATAATCCTGGGCTTCGTATTAAAAAAAAAAAAAAAAAAAAAAAAAAAAAGGACAGTCATGATAACGATGATGATGTAATGTTAGGATGAAGTTCAGTTAAAAAACAAAAATTATACCAATCATAATAATAGAATAAAAATAACCTTCAAGCGGCTTTGCATAACATACGTCAGTTTCAAATATGTACTTGTATGTAACATTCTGATTCCACCTGAACGGGGAATATCACCTTCATCAGATCTGATCGCTTATGTGGATGTCAATACTTTTTTTTTTTTTGTACTAAACGCCAAACTTATCATTATTATTTTTTTTACCACAGCAATTACAGAAAACAGAACAAAATATCACGTCAATAGAAGAATAAAGGTCAATTAATTTATAGCACAGGTATCAATATCACCTCTTTTTTTTTTTATGCTAAACGACGAACTTATTATTTTTCATCATAGCAAATACGCAAAGTAGAAAAAAGGAAAACCCATCACGTCACTTTAAGAGCAAAGGAAAACCCATCACGTCACTGTAAGAGCAAAGGAAAACCCATCACGTCACTGTAAGAGCAAAGGAAAACCCATCACGTCACTGTAAGAGCAAAGGAAAACCCATCACGTCACTGTAAGAGCAAAGATTAATTAATTAGCACTGGTTTGCTTACGAATAATTCAAAGACCCGACCGAGAGTACGTTGTCTGAAAGAAAGGAAAAAAAAAAAAAAGCATCAATAACAATTAGTTCCTGTTACTGATGATGATGATGATGATGATGATGATGGTGATGATGCCGCAACAGGTGACGGTGTGTGTGTGTGTGTGTGTGTGTGTGTGTGTGTGTGTGTGTGTGTGTGTGTGTGTGTGTGTGTGTGTGTGTGTGTGTGTGTGTGTTTGTGTGTGTGTATCACTACCAATAAACATAAAGCTAGAGATAGAGAGAGAGAGAGAGAGAGAGAGAGAGAGAGAGAGAGAGAGAGAGAGAGAGAGAGAGAGAGAGAGAGAGAGAGAGAGAGAGAGAGAGAGAGAGAGATTGACTGACGGAATGATTGACAGAGAAACATACATAAGCAGACTGATACGTAAGATAGACAGACAAACAGACAGACAAACAGAGATACATATATACATACATACATACAGACAGACAGACAAACAGACAGACAAACAAAACAGACAGACAGACAGACAGACAAATAGATAGATAGATAGATATACAAATCAATACAGAGACAGCGTATTGACAACACCTTTACATACTTTATAATACAACCGCATTACATAAAGAAGAAGTGAAGCTCCGCAAATATGGAGGTGTAGCAGGAAACATGAGTTATCCATGAATATTTCACCAAACATAAAGATCTGATACTAAAATAATCCTAAAATAAATTAGTGATAAAGCACACACACACACACACACACACACACACACACACACACACACACACACACACACACACACACACACACACACACACACGTTCTCTCATTCAACACATCTGTTCCCACTCTCTTACTGCTCTCTCACACCTCTTCTCATTCTCTCACTGAACTCACCCATTTTCTCATTGAACTATCCCATTTCTTCCCATTCTCTCACTGAACACACCTGTCCCATTCTCTCTCTCTCTCTCTCTCTCTCTCTCTCTCTCTCTCTCTCTCTCTCTCTCTCTCTCTCTCTCTCTCTCTCTCTCTCTCTGAACTCTCACATCTCTTCCCATTCCCTCACTAAACACACTTCTCCCTCTTCCCATTTCCCTTAGCCTTCCAGTCCATTTCCGTCCCCATACTTCCCAAACCCTCACAGCTCCAACAAAATCCTCACCACCACCACCACCACCACCACATTGACGGTTGAGTAAGTGTCAGAACACAACACAAAACAAG
>NC_087162.1:6335000-6347500 GCF_035594125.1 Scylla paramamosain | reverse complement strand
TTGAGATGCTGTCGAAAGAGAAGAGGAAGAAAAATCGTTAATGAACCATGCCAGCAAGTCCTCACATTGACAAATTACATTTCTTCAAATTAACTAATTAAATTGCCTAAAATCAGTAAAAATTACAATTAGAACCCTTTTTAGTCTCGTTTTTTACAATGGTCCACAAGAAGCGTGAGCCGCATGAAAGTCACCACGATGACTGATGGATGACCTTCAGCGTCCCAGTGATTGATTCCTTTGTGTGCGGCAAAAAAGTGACGTGAACAGGCCTGGCAGTGTCCGAACATGATGCGCTGGTGGTGAGGGAGGAATCCTTGCTGGTTGCGTAAACACCAACTGTCAAGATTTCCAGAAACGAACTGTACTTCTGTGTTCATCGCTAAAATTACACGAATGACCCTAAGCTTGGGAAAAGAAGACAGAACAAAATCTCAAACGTGAACGAATCATTATAATACGTTTTGATTGATTCTTTTAGTAGTAGTAGTAATAGTAGTAGTAGTAGTAGTAGTAGTAGTAGTAGTAGTAGTAGTAGTAGTAGTAGCTTCAGTGGTGGTAGCAATAACAATGGAAGCAACACAAATGCAATACGTACATGGCAGTGCAAGTAACAATAACAGAGGCAGCAATATCAGTAGCAGCAGCAGCGGCAGTAGCAGTAGTAGCAGTAGTTAGATATACGTAACTGTCCATTACATTTAGCTAATATATATTCGCAAGGCCTTTATTACGCCACCCATTAAAGTGAAAGAGCAAAAGGCGCGTATGAAAAACAGACCCATTTAACAACTTCCCAATGCCTGAGAGAGAGAGAGAGAGAGAGAGAGAGAGAGAGAGAGAGAGAGAGAGAGAGAGAGAGAGAGAGAGAGAGAGAGAAACTGCAATAAGAGGATAAATACAGGAAGCAGTTGGGAAGGAAAGTTAAATCATCCAAACAGGAGACGAGAGATCAACAACAACAATGACAACAACAACAACAACAACAGAGGAGGAGGAGGAGGAGGAGGAGGAAGAGGACGAGGAGGAAATACATAGAAATTCCACACGCTGAACAGATAAACAGGGCAAATGTTAGGAACCATAATATTAGGAATTCCATCTTACGCCCTCTCTCCGTGAAATATAGCACCTTTGTATGTAAAACTAAGAGGGGGCAACTCTGCTTTCCTCCTCCTCCTCCTCCTCCTCCTCCTCCTCCTCTCCTCCTCCTCCTCCTCCTCTTCTTATTTGCTGTGTTTTTTTTTTATCACAACCTCTACTTTAATCCTTTTACCAGCATCCTTTTTCTCTTCCTCTTCCTAATTTGCATCCTCTTCTTCCCTCTTCTCCACTTACTCGCTTTTGTCTCTCTCTCTCTCTCTCTCTCTCTCTCTCTCTCTCTCTCTCTCTCTCTCTCTCTCTCTCTCTCTCTCTCTCTCTCTCTCTCTCTCTCTCTCTCTCTCTCTCTCTCTCTCTCTCTCTCTCTCTCTCTCTCTCTCTCTCTCTCTCTCCCTCTCTCTCTCTCTCTCTCTCTCTCTCTCTTTCCCTATCCTCTCGTTTCCTCTCCTCGTCCCTTATTCCTCTCAGCCTTATCGCGTTTCTCCTTCCTTCAGACGACTTTGCAGTTCCTCCATTTCCCTATTTTTTCCTCACCCTTGTATTCTGACTTTTTGTATTTCGTTCCTCCTCCTCCTCCTCCTCCTCCTCCCTATTTTTTTTTTTTTTTATGTTGCTACTCATCTCATCTTCCCGCTCCCATCTATTTTTCTTTTTTTTTTCAGTATCTTCCCCATCATACTCTTTCTTTCCTTTTCCGCATCCACCTTTTCCTTACTTTTTTTTCTGTTTCACCCCTATGCCCTCTCTTCACTCCTAAAACTCGCCTTTCCCTTAAAAAAAAATAGAAATTAAAAACCTGCTTCCTTCCCCCTTTCTTCTTCGCTTCTTTTCCTTTTCCACATTCATCTTTTCCTTACCCTGTGCCCTCTCTTTACTCCAAAAATTCGTCTTTTGTTCCCTTTCCCTTAAAAAAGAAAAAAAGCACTTAAAAAACCTGTCTCCCAACCCCATATGAGTCTCCCCTTGGACCTCTCCTTCCGCCTACCCATTATCTCCTCTCCCTCCTGCATCGTCCGCGCCCTCCTTCTCTCTCTCTCTCTCTCTCTCTCTCTCTCTCTCTCTCTCTCTCTCTCTCTCTCTCTCTCTCTCTCTCTCTCTCTCTCTCTCCATCCCGCTGGGCTTTCAAAGTACTCCCTCCATCAGTCCTCTTCTGCTAACTATGCACTTCCTATTTTTCTTCCTCCCCCCTGTTTTTTTTTTTCCCTCTCTTGCTTCTTGTTTTTGTTTGCTTGAATCCTGAAACGCTTTGCTCTCTCATCACGACTATTTTCAAAGGCCATAGAGATGATTAGCCGGGTTTTCAAGAGTGTTTCTCCTATTAATCATGTAGAAATCTTGTTAATCTGTCACTGGAACCATGAAATGACCCTTGAAAACCCGTGTAACTTCAACTAGAGCCTTTGAAAAATAGTGGAACCATGAACACTCCCTTGAAAACCTGTGTAATTTCATGTAGGACCTTTGGAATAAAATGGAGATGTAGCCGGAAGGGTTTCAGAATATGGTCCGTAGATAGCGGGTGTGTGTGTGTGTGTGTGTGTGTGTGTGTGTGTGTGTGTGTGTGTGTGTGTGTGTGTGTGTGTGTGTTTACCTATCTTTTCCTGACCGCTATTATTTTGATTACTTTTCCTCTCTGTTCCGTTTTTTTTTTTTTTTTTTGTCTGTTTTATTTGCAACCAGTAAGTGAAGTATGCTTATTTCATTAATATTACAACTTATTTCTATTACTTTTTATATGAGTAGAGCCAGGTAGTATATTCTCTTTCAGGCAGACGAGGTTGAAAGCATGGGCGACCTCAGCATTGTTCAGTTTTCAATGTGTATTCAAGATTCGTCTACACAACACTTTTTTTTTTATTTACCCTGTTATTGTTTGTGTGTATCCGTTATTACTGTTTCTACCTTTTTTTTTTTTGTATCCACTAAAAGTATTGAATTTGTCTTAGTCTGTTACAGCTTTCCATCTCGTTTGTTATTTATTCTTTGCTGTGTTACCCTTTTTTTTCCTTTTTTTTCTTCTTCTTTCTGTAATTGGGTTTTTTTTTTTTTTAGTTTCCTTCCACTGCTTCTTTTGTTTACGTTGTGTGTTTGTGTTGATTTTGCATTTGGTTTCTGTTTCCTTCCATCTCTTTCTTACATGCAGTGAATATTGTACTTGTTTTAGGGTAGCATCTACTATTTATGTTTTGTTACCGTTTGTATGTGTTACTTGTTGCTGTTCCTCGTCCTCTGAGTTAAAGAACAGTAATTTTTTATTTATTTTTTTCTTTGTCAGTTGTGTATGGTATAATTTTCTCTCCTCCTCCTTCTCCTCTTCGTCCTCTTCCACCATCTCCTCCTCTACGAAATAGGCGCTCGATTGCTAACTCTAAACCGAAATGGTGGAACACGGAAATAAAAAATAGCCTTCTCGCTAAAAAACGTGCATACCATAAATATAAGCTCACTAAAGAAAACAGCGATAAGATCGAACATGACCGATTACGCCGTAACTCCAAAGTACTCATTAAGAAAAGTAAGAAAAACCTCGAACTTCACATCGCTAATAGCAGTAAATCTAATCCCAAAGAATTTTTCAGTTATATCAGAAAGAAAAAAACACTACCATCAGAAATTGGTCCATGCAAAACGGCGAGTACACCGAAGACGATACCTCGATGGCAAACATCTTAAATAAATACTTCTCAACCGTATTCACAGAGGAAGATAATTCAGAACGACAACCGACTCCTTGCAATATAAGTAATAACGCTTTTTTGAACACGTGCACCTTTGATGAAAACGAAATTTTGAGAGCGATAAATAAAATCAAAGTAAACAAGACGCCGGGTCCTGATAGAATCTCTCCAAGAGTCATAAAAGAGGCTAAAAATGAACTAACTAAACCACTCTCCATGCTGTTCTGTAAATCGTTAAGCACCGGAAAAGTCCCCGACGAATGGAAACTCGCGAACGTTACACCTATATTTAAAAAAGGTGACAAGTCTCAATCTCAGAATTATCGACCAATAAGCCTCACATCGATAGTAGGTAAGCTAATGGAATCGCTCATAAGAGATAAAACGGTAGCATTCCTCGAAAATAATAATATCATCAAAGACTCTCAGCACGGATTCAGAAACAAACGGTCATGCCTCACAAACTTACTCGACTTTTTCCACCATGTATATAACCTGTTTGATGACACTAGGGCGGTCGATGTAATTTATTTAGATTTTCAAAAAGCCTTCGATAAAGTTCCCCACAAACGCCTCATCAATAAAGTAAAAGCTCACGGTATAACTGGCAATCTAGTATCATGGATCGAAGATTGGCTATCGGGCCGCAAACAACGGGTAGTAATTAACGGCAAATCGTCAGATTGGACCAACGTAAGTAGTGGCGTTCCTCAGGGATCAGTCTTAGGACCGATACTTTTTATCATATATATAAACGATATTGATGAAAATATTAAATGTAAAATATCAAAATTCGCAGACGATACAAAAATTGCAAATAGGACGGACTCGGAAACCCAGCGTCACCTTTTACAAAGCGATCTAGACACCCTCGTCGAATGGTCCAACACATGGCTTATGAACTTCAATATTAACAAATGTCACGTATTACATATTGGAAATACGAGTAGTAATCCACGAGTGAGCTACACAATGGAGAACGCCCCCATAAAGTGCGTAGAAAGAGAAAAAGATCTCGGCGTCGTAATATCAACTGATCTCAAGCAAAGTAATCAATGCACCGAAGTAGTGAAAACTGCAAATAAATTAATTGGATTTATCGGAAGATCGTTCTCATTCAAAACCGAAAAGATAATTCTAACGTTATGTAATTCGCTTGTACGCCCGCATCTCGAATATAATGTACAATTCTGGTCACCTTATTATAAGAAAGACATTGAGAAATTAGAAAGAATACAGCGCCGATTAACCAAAATGATCCCAAGATTACGTAATTAACCATACGAGGAACGATTAAAAGAACTAAATTTATTTTCTTTAACGAAACGTCGATTACGTGGGGACCTCATCACACTTTTTAAAATTTTTAAAGGATTCACAAATATGCATCCCGATAACTTCTTAACACTAGACAGGTCAAACTTCACCAGAAACAACGGGTTCAAGATAGTAGGAAAGAGATTCAGAACAAATGAGGCCAAACATTTTTTCTTTAATCGCGTTATAAATATTTGGAATGGTTTGCCATCGAGCGTAGTTGATTCAGGTACTATTGAGACCTTCAAAATTCGTCTTGATAAATATTTTGAAATAAATCCCCGGTTGTCACTGTTCATATCCGAGTAAGCAAATGTGTTTTTCACTTAATGTGCCTCTGATCGTCTAGTGCCGGGTGTTTTTGCGAATACACTATGCCCTCCCTACATGACACAGACAGCCCCGAGTTAACGGTCACTACTAGTACTCTCGACCTGTGAAAGGCTGTGGAAAGTCAAAGCCCTGACAATAGTGATCATCATCGGGAATTAAGTACCAGGGTTCACTGTTGCAGGGGGTAACCATATAGTGTGCGGCGCCCCGTTGTGGGAAGTGCACTTTTACAGTGGATTGAACGGAGCTGGGGCCTGATTGACTGCTGCCTCCCTCGTTAGCGCCAGGCAAGGCTGCCGCACCACCTCTTGACTTCCACACTGTGTCCACATTTACACTACATTACACTATATCCACACCCACAGATAACCCTGAGTTAACGGTCACTACTCCCACTTTTGACCTGTGACGGGTTGTGTTGTCTGGGGCTCTGACAACTATTGGTCACCATCGGGACTACCAGGAGTCAATGTTGCAGGGGGTAAACAGGGTACGGCGTTCCTCATAGGGAAAGTACTCTAACTCAGTGGAGTGAACGGAGCTGGGGCTTGATTGACTGCTACCTTCCTAGAAAGCGCCAGGCAAGGCTGCCGCACCACCCCACAGACTTTCACACTGTGGCTCCACCTACACACATAAACACCTCATTACATAAACGTCAAGCATATACACACTCCCCTCACAAACACAAGTAGACGTAGTCTGATACTTCGTTTCTCTGTCCCTAGAAATTCCATGTGGTTTTTCAATACCACATGGTACATTTCCATTTTCCGGCCAGCTTCGGCTGGTGGGATGGGTGGGTGGGGAGGAGCCTTCTACTTTACTATCCTGTCTCTCATACTATGTAGTTAGTATAGAATAGTTAACCAAGCAACCTAGTAAGGATCCCAGGGTCTGTTGTTGCTTGGTCTTTCCTTTGTATTCCTTTGTATATTCCACCTCCCCAGCGTCTTCCTCCTCCTCCTCCTCTTCCTCATTCTCCTTCTGCTCCTCTTCCACCTCCCCCTCGTCTTCCACCTTTTCATCCTCATCCATCCTCCTCCTTCTTCACTTCTCCCTCGTCTTTCACATCCTTCTCCTCATCCATCTTTTCCTCCAGCTTCCCCTCGTCTTCTTCTTCCACCTCCTCATCCATCACCTCTTCCACCATCTCCTCGTCTCTTTCTCCTACTCTTCCTCCTACTTCCTATTCCGTACTGCTTTTTTTTATTTGGTTTATTGACTTTGGCTATTGTTTTTTTTTCTTTGCTTGTTTGTTTGTTTGCGGATGCCTCTTCGCCGTTGTGTGGCAGTCTGTACAACCTTCAGCCTCTCTGTGTTTATTCTTTCGCTCCAGTTCCTTCTTATCTCTCGTGCTGTTTACGTATCTCTCACTTGGCTCCTTCTCTCACGCCTTTCATCTCTCCCTCTCTATCTTCACTGCTACTTCGCTTCCTTTCCCTGCCTATTTTTTTTTTTTCCTTTCCTTTCTTTTTTGTCTTCATCTCTCATTTATGATTTTTTTACGTTGTTTTAATTTATTTTCTTTAGTTTTTGTCCTGATTTTTTTTCTTGTACGTTTTTTTTTTATTGTCTTCAGCTCTCATTTCAGATCCTTCTCTAGTTATTTTCCTTTATCTTCACATCCTTTTCCTGTTTTATTTTCCTCCTATCTAACTCTATTTGAGATGTTTCCTATCTTATTTCGAATTCTTCTTTAATTATCCTTCCTTTTCTGATTTCTTTTCACTTTTTTTTCCAGTCTCACTCACTTGTGTAAGCTTCTTTTTCTTTGGATTGCATTTATTCATCTCATATTTCCACCCTGACATCCATTTATCTTTTCTCCTGTGTAACTTTTCCTTGCACTGTCGTCTGTTTTGTCGATAATTTTTCATCATTTATACATTTTCATCCTTGGCATCGTCTCTCCTTTGCTGTCACTTTTATCTTCATTACTATCTATCTATCCCCCGCGTTGCCTAATTGACGTTCACACTTAATTGGTGTTTTGACTGACGTGATCTTGCGTTTTTCTTAATATTATATTTTCACAGTCAGCGAATATTTTTCAGGCTTTTCTAAATAATGCGATTTTCTGAGTATCCTCCGAGTATTCTCTGAGTATCGCGGCATCCCCGAAACATTCACCCTTGTGAATTTAGCTTTCCCGAGCCAAAATCCCTGAGGTTACTTGGACCCCCTTGGTATCCCCCTCCATTTTTTGGCATCCCCTTTTATTTCCTACTCAAAACATAATTATAATTTCATTAATATTCTTATTATTATTATTTCAAGGACCGTAAGAAGTGATAAAGTATCTAGGAAGGGGCCGAGTTCAACTTGGAGATAGGACAGGGAAGTTGCTCGAGAAGTCATACAATGTAAATCGATTGAAATTGTGGCTAGAGCCAAATAAGATAAAGGTAATGGAAAAAGCCCGCACAGATGCACTACCAAAAGAAAGCTCACCAGCACAGGAATCTAATGATGAAACCACATTGAGGATAGTTTCAAGAACAGAAAGCTTTCACCTTTCCCTAGAGGTGAAATGGGAAAGAAGTCAGTCAGAAAGTTGGCAAAAATTGAAGTGCATTGTCTCTGCTTCCTTCCAAAGAGCTATGGCAGTATGGTTGAGTGTGAAGACTGTTTCACGTGGTTTCACCATGGATGTGTAAATTATCTAGAGACAGATAAGAACTGTGGGTGAAAATGTGTAGACTGTAGTCCCAAAAAGAAGAAACAAAAATTTTTGTTTTGATTACCAGTTTTTAATATTGTATCATTTTTTTTCTAAATCTTACTGTCGGTATTTTATAAATAAATAGAAATTCATTGTTGTCTCCAAAGAATTAACAAAAATTCTAGTTTCATTGTGGCCCTTATCATAACTTTCATAATCTAAAGTGATAAAAAAGGCGGGGTCATATTTCCTGGTAAAAATAGGGGTGCCGAAATCCCTAGGGGGGTTCCAAAAACATTGGGGAATTCCACTCGGGGAGGCCATATCCACTGGGGTGCCAAATCCCCTGTGACACCAGGTCTTCTTGGTTGTGAGCCGAGCGTGCTTAACCACTACACTACGTGGTGTGTGTGTGTGTGTGTGTGTGTGTGTGTGTGTGTTTCCTCAAAACATGGATTCCTTAGAAATATTATATTTTCTATCTTATTTCTTTGAGATTTCCACAGTAACCATTGCTTACTTATAAAACTTTCATATGAAGGTGTGGGGGAAAAAAGAAATCGGGATAATTAGCTGAGTCTTTTTAACAATACAAGAGCTGCCAACCTCCGACTGCTGTCAACACTGGCAGGCTTGGCTGATTGACTGACTGACTGATTGATTGATTGATTGATTAATTAAAACTTTTGCACCAAGATAACGAGGCCTTGGTGACACAGTGGGCATCACCAAATTGCGAAGGGCGTTTCCACACTAAATATGAAGACGTTCTGGAAACTTTTTAGGTCAGTGGCATCAGATTTAATTTAGAGAACCTTCACCGTTACTTTCTCCCCATGTCACTGCCGGCAGCTGTTACTCCCTACTTGGAACTGGAAGGTTCTTTTTTTATTTCAGTACTCTGGTAACTTGTCTACAATCCTTTTTCTGTCCAGTTTGTACGAGAGTTTTATGTTCATGTCAAGATATAGGCGGAGGTCTCAATGAAAGCAGACGACAAAAAGCCAAGAGAGGAGGGGAGATCATTAGCGCAACTTAAAACACGACGTAAAAGTTTCATGTATATGTATGAATAGGGAGAGAATTTTTATGTTATGCTTTTGTGGATGAGTGTCGTTTCTTACTAATGCGTAACTAGCTACTGAACACCACGCATTTACCCAAGACCTTCAACATCTT
This sequence comes from Scylla paramamosain, assembly GCF_035594125.1. Classification (NCBI taxonomy): domain Eukaryota; kingdom Metazoa; phylum Arthropoda; class Malacostraca; order Decapoda; family Portunidae; genus Scylla; species Scylla paramamosain. The sequence goes on along the minus strand of NC_087162.1, from coordinate 6,338,227 downwards.
CAACATAATTAATCTTCCCTCGGTCGCCAAGGATACCACGGCACCACAGAGGCAGCCAGGATGGTAAAATGTTCTTTTCACTACCAGGGTACACGCATCCAGAGCACTCCCTCTATGTCATACAGCTACATACTGAACATAACAACATAAGAATAAAAGGAAACAAAGGAAGCTGCAAGAAAACATAAAGGCTTACACGTGGCAGTCACTGTATGAAACATAACTACCTATTTCTACTTATCATCCTAATCATTTGTCTAATCTTTTATATTTCTCTAACGACTCACATTAGCAACCTGATAACGGAGCCTATTTATTACCTTTAACTATACGTACTCGTATCATATAAGTATATACAATAGAGCAAATATCGATCTGTCATATATATATTTTTTTAAGGAACTAAGGCTTACTAAGAGTCTTGTTTTCATCATAGTTACTTATACATACACATTAAGTACGAAAGTTTTAATATCCATTCATCGTGTGACATAAAAGACAACATAAGGTTTACGGGTTTACCGAACAGTTTTGTTACACGTGATTCAGTCACACTTCTAACAGCGAAACAGGTGTGTGAACCCCATTGTCTTTCTGAATCACGAAACAGTGCGAGTGCCCGAGTGTCTATTTTATGTTTCCGTACACATGAGAAGGCAGTAATATAATAACCAAGTGTCGATCTTAATTATGGGAGTTGTTAGGAAAAACGTCGAGGAGCACAAGACGGTATTATCATGAGCCACGTTAATTAAGGTTGTTATCCAGATTCCCCGTCTCTGCTCTACCTTTCTTATGTTCCTTCTTCTTTTCCACCTCTTCTATCTAGCATACTTTTGGTTTCCACACTCATGCACTTTCTGTTGGAGCCTCTGGTTATACAAAATTACCTTGGATGGGTGGACCTAGTGTCCCTAAAGAGCCAGACACGCTATCCCCCGAACATTGCCCGGAACACTGCTCGAAGAGGTGTCTTGAACGGGTTCGCATGCATGTTCGAAACACCATTGCCCCGAGCATGTCCGAGGCATGGTTCGTTACCATGTTCCAAGCTCTGGCATGGACGTTTGAACAAATTTTCAGAGCAGTTTAAGTACCAGAGGTGGCGAGGAATGAACACCACATACACGTGTCCCACTGTCCGTGTGAACTGTGCGTCAGCTTCGAACACATTTGAGCATTTGCCTCGAACTCTGGCATCTGTTATTTCTTTCAACACGTTCGTAGTATGTTCGGGAATAAGTTCCTGATATGTTCGTAACATGTTCTGAGCAGTGTTCCGGACAATGTTCGGGGACTACTGTGTCCGGGCCTTAAGTAACCTAAGTAAATACATCATGAGTCACCTAGCTGATTAGGTCCGCGTGTCGGAGTGAAGTGGTAGGCCGTGGCTGTGTTGTTTGCTGGACGGAGTTAAGTACGTTGACTTGAACTCTCTCGTCTTGATAAGCTCCCAGTGAAGAACAAGGAAACATCAAAGTCTCACGATTGATGTCTATATAACAAGTAACTGTCCACCACAAACAATCCACACCTTCAGCAGGAGCTCGACTCCTTGACTGGTACGACCCAACCCAAACCGGCACCCGAAGTATCAGTTAATCTAAACATATTAAATACCAATTAACACTAAACGCGGCGTCACACATGGAAAATTTTTCCCAACATGTTGAATATTTTCGTTGGTGATACCGAAAACCCAACAAGTTTGGCGTCACACAGAGACTGGACCATTGTGTTGACGCCTCGTCGTTCCAACAACAAAACCCCAGCCAGCATCTCTTCAGCAACTTAACTTTGTCTTAATCATTCCAAAATAATGTATTGTTGTATACTACTGCATAGTTTTTTTAATGGTTTTCGATTTGATGATGGAACAACGACGCTGTAAATCTTTCGGTTCACTTGGCAACGCATGCAGGCCGTGCGGCGCTGTCTCCACATGCCGCGCCCTGCTGGCCATGGTCAGGTCTGGTCAGGTCACTCCAGGGTTGGGATGGCAACAGCGGAGACAAGTCAGCCAGCACCACGAGTATCAAGTTATAGTCTGGATCCACTACAGCTCAATTAATTTGTGCCGAGCTTTCAAACTCCAGAAAAACTTAGCGCTGGACTCCATCACGACAGTTTGTCTGTCTCGCCATCTGTTGCCAAATAAGTGATATAAATAATGGTTTCACACACCAGATAATCGTATCACAATTGTACGTGTTTTTTTTTTTTTTTAGTTTTGTAGTTGACAATTTGTCTCAAAGTACAATAAGTTAGTCAGTTTACATTTATAGCTTGCAACAAGACAGTCATTTGACACGTCCGGCAACGCAGCCGTTTTTCATTCTTCCTGACAACCCAAATCCTGTTGCTCGTTGCTCGTTTTACCCAACAGCCAACAAAAACAGCCAATGTGTAAGGAAAAATTTGCCGTGTGTGATGCTGCCTTAACAATGCAGACCTGACCTGATCAAGGGGTGCCCGGGCCTCGATTATTCGATGGCTTCAATACTTTGTAACCGCGGGTCATAGCTAGTCAATCTATGATCTTTGGTTGATTCAGATTCAAACTGTATTGCTAAAAAATGTCCATCACCATATCAAATCAGTACTTCCGACAAGTTGTCTTCCATACCTTCACGATATTCCTTTTTCTTCCCGTCCCATTCCTCACCACATTTTCCCGCACTTGCATCATCGTCTGTGTCCTTCCTTTTCTAAGAATACTGCTCTCCGTGTCCTTCCTTCCCTCCTCTACCAATCATTCCCGCGTGTTCTATTCCCTTCAAGTCAAAACCTTAAATACTCATTTTCTTCCTTTTCTTGTCAACCATTTTCCTCTGTTCTCTTTCCTCCCTGTCATGCCCTAATTGCTCCGTTCTTTTCCTGTCTCTTTCAATCATTCCCTCGTGTTCTCTTTCCTTCCACTCATGTCCTCAGTGTTCTCTTCACTTTTCCTTTTCTCTATTCCCTTTTCCTTCCACTCATGTCCTCATTGTTCTCTTCAGTTTTCCTTTCTCTTTCAATCATCCTCCTGTGTCCTCTTTTCGCCCAAGTATGCCTTACACTTCATATCCTTCCTTCCAGTCATTCCTTTCCCTCCAGTCCTCCAATCGTTTCTGTCCTCATCCCTCATTCCCTCAAATTCTTCCCAACCTGACAGTCATCCTTTACTTATTTCTTCCCTTCCCTCTATCCTCCTTTCACCAAACTGCACAGAATCTCGGGGGCAGGTG
>NC_087162.1:6327500-6332500 GCF_035594125.1 Scylla paramamosain | reverse complement strand
GACAAGGATTAGGAAGATTACAGACAAGAGAACAAAGAGATAAAAAAAAAAGAGTAAGAATAAAAGAAGATTAGAAATAGAACAAAATGAAAAATAATAAAAGTAGGAGAAAAGGAAACGCAGAAGGAATAAGAGCAGAAGAAGAAGCAAGTACAGGATACAGAAGTAGGTGAAAGGAAGGGAAGGATAGATGGAGGAGAAGAAGGAGGAGGAGGAGAAGGAGGAGGAGGAGCAGGAAGGGCCGTGGTGGGAATGAATAGGTAGGAGGAGGAGGAAGAGGAGGAGGAGAAGGGGAAAACAGGTGAAGAGGGGGATTACAGAAGAAGGCGGCGTGTAGAAGGTGTGGTAGGGAGGGCGTGGTGGAGAGAATGGTGTGGAGGGTGGAGGGAATTTCGTCTCGCTCTGTCGCTTCTCGATATTGCTAGGTATATACATACGTACATACATACACACCCCGCGGAGCCTTAACATTGCACTCTTAGTTTGAAGTTACTGCATATAAAGGAAATTTTAAAAAACACACAATAAAACACACACACACACACACACACACACACACACACACACACACACACACACACACACACACACACACACACACATGCACGCAACCACATAAAAAAAATACCTGTAAGAATTAAAAACAAACTCGGTAAAAGACTAGAATGAACACCATGAGGCATTAATAATAATTGACAAGAACTTTAATTTGAGATATGAAATAATAGTAACTGATGGACTCAACCCCATAACGTGAGGGTCCTGATGAGAGGGCGCGCCTGCAAGAGTGAGAGGGATGAGAGAGGAGTGAAGGGCACGCAGTATTCTCGTTCGTCTTGTGTCCGTATTCAGAAACGCTTTGCTTTCTCTCATCACGACTATTTTCCAAGGCCACAGAGATGATAAGCCGGGTTCTGAAGGCTTTTCCTGCTTTTAACAACAAAGAAAGCTTTTTTAATCTGCCACTAGAACCATAAAAAAATGTTTCTTTTTTCACAATGTAGAAGACTTTTTAATCTGCCACTAGTACCATGAAAAAACATGTTTCTTCTTTTCACAATTTAGAAAACTTGTTAATCTTCCAATAGTACCATGAAAACACCCTTAAAAACCCGTGTAGTTGTCATGAGTGAGCAAAGCGTTTCTGATTACTGGCCTTATTACACTACAATCTATTCTATAAAGGCGCTCTAAAACTCTTCGATGCCTTTTAATCTATCCATGTCCTTCTCAACACGTTAAGATCATTTTCTGCCTTCTCAAAATCTTTCTCCATCCTTTTCTTCTCTATCTCATTCCCGCCCCTATCTATACGTCAAGGTTCCAGGTAGCCCTCTCAAAACTTCCTGCTCCTTTTTTTTTTCTCTCTCTCTCTCTCTCTCTCTCTCTCTCTCTCTACCCTCCTTCTCAACACATGTAAACAGTTTTCATCCCTTTCAGAACGTTTATGTATCCTTGTCTGTCTATTCTCCTCCTTGCTGCCTTTCCTATCCATCATGAATCATTTCCTGCCTTCACAACCCTTCCTTCTCTCCCCTCCACGATTTTTTTTTTTTATTCGCGTCCTCATAGCGTCCTAGCAGTCCCTTTCGGTCCCTCGAAGCGTTGCAACGTCGTCTCATTTATTGTCACTCCTCCCCGTCGTCTCTTTCTGCCACCTCTTCTTTTTTTTTTTTTTTTTGTTTTCAAAATATTTCCTCTTCGCCCTCTTCCTCTTCGCCCTTCCAGACATTTTTCGCAGGCACATAAACTCTTTGCAATCCTTCTCCCTCTTTCAAAGCATTTCGATATCTCTACTATCATTCATTCCCTCACTCCTTACTCACACCTCAGTAGTCACCTCTTCTCTACACCCTGGCACACTTTTTCTCTTTCCTCGAACGCTTTTCCTAACCATCATAACCATGATAACCTCTGCAATCCCTCTTGGCTTCTCAAATTGTCCAGACATCACTCTTATTTATTGCTAGTCCCCTCACGCGGCCTTCTACACCATCTCCTCTCTGCTCCGTGTCTCACTGGACGTGTTCTTCGCCTCCATTAGCGCCTCACAATTCTCTCCCTTTACCTGAGACTCGACAACCTCGCACGACGCCCTCAAGAGACACCTCAAGGTCACGATGTCCAGCCCAAGGATGAGAAATAGTTATATAGTCTCATCCTTGGTCCAGACAGAGCTTAAAGTAGGAGGTGAAGGAGAGGTGACCTGCAGGCAAACTCGTGTCGTGCTGCCGTATCCTGATGGCCGCCACGGTGCCATGTTTTAAGGGCATGTAGCCAGACACAGCTGAGCCTGTGGAGGTAAATGCGTATCTCCCCTTTAGGACAACGGGCAACAGGGGCATATAACCAATACATTTCCAGGTGTACGTTTGGGACTCGCTGGTGCACGTTGTTGGGGATCGGTCTGTCTATTTCAGTGTGTTTATCTGTTTGTCTGTTGGTCTACCTACCTATCCATCTATCTATTTATCTTGATGAAACACACACACACACACACACACACACACACACACACACACACACACCCACACACACATGCGCGCGCGCGCGCGTACAGTTGCCCCAAATAGTGATATCATAGAATCACTAAATCCATTGAATTTCACGCCTACAAATCGAAAAGAAAAAAACTCATAAACTCTTCCTTTTTATGAAGAACCCAGAAAGGACCAAGAAGAAATGAGGATGTGGTAGGCGAAGGGAGTCACCAAATGCTGCTATTATCTTTCCTTCTTTGTTTTGTCTGAAACATTTTATAGAATGCATGACTACTTAGGGCGATCGCACATACGAGTATACGTACGTAGACACATACAGGAAAAAGGTAAACATAGCATAAACTTGATATTCGTGTTGTCCTGTAATTACTGGGCGCCGCGGTACAGTCAGGCCGGGAATAATAATAGGGTTTTTGCATTTGTTCACGAATAACTTTTTTGCCGCCAGCTCAGGCCTGCCACTGGGCCCCGGGGATCAGCTGTTGCATGCTTCCTGCCGCGGCTCGTGTCTCGCCCCTAAAAACTATTGCTCTCATTTTGACTAGGCTTGTGTGCAGGTGTGGAGGTGGATGTGGGCGGCAGGTACGTAATTGAAATTTTGTACAGGTGTTCTGGCGGTGGCGGGCAGGACTGGTGACTGTACGTACTGGTGAAGTGTGGTGAGCGGTGTGTGCCGGACATGGAAGGGAAATGTGCTGGACTAACAAGCACTCAGTCAGTTTTCATTTGAATGTGTACAGGTGTGATGACGCTTGGTGCATGTACTGTACAAATGTAGAATAACTAGATAATGTACTAAGGTAGGTATGGAAGGCAAGTGTGTGTGTGTGTGTGTGTGTGTGTGTGTGTGTGTGTGTGTGTGTGTCGTGTTTTTAGTATTTTGTAACTGTTGAAAATTTAATTCTTATCTTTTACAATGTCAATAATTCATATTTAATATTAATACCATTTTGAAATATGTTTTCATTTATCTTATTTTATATTGCGACTTTTATGAAGGACCAACACTGTCATTGCTCCTGCTGCGGTCAATGAAGTAATAATAATATGTGTAAGATTCAACATCAATTACTCCGTTTTCAAGCCAGGTAGTGCACAGGCATTGAAGCGGAACAGGACGGCGCGCGAGGCAGCAGGTGGGTGTGATTGATATGTGGTGCAAATTTTGGCCGCGTTAATGCACAGGTGTTGAGTTCCGAGATGGATGAACGGGCGGGAGTGTGATTGAAGTGCGCACAGTGATTGGCTCAGCAGCGGAGGAGCGCCAGCAACACGGCAGCCTGGGGTGCTTTTGTTGATACATGTGTTTGCTGGTTTTCTTGTGTTCGTTAGTTGATTTTTCTGATGTTATTTGGTGCTATTCTACGTACTTCAGTTCTTGTTATGTTAGTGTCCTTGTTATTAAGTTTTCTCTCTTGGTATCTTTGTTATTACACTTATTATCGAGTTTTTATTAATATATTTGTCAGTGACTGTCTTTTTTTTTTTTACTCACTTCTCTGAGTTCCTCTTAACTTATGAACATTTTCATTCATTTTCATCTTGTTAGTTTCATCTTGTTTCCTTGTCAGTATCTTTATCAGTATCTTTGCTATTCCACTTCTCCTCGACTCTTTGTTAATGTATTTATCAGTGCTTTTGCCTCTGTCTTTTTTTTTCACTTCTCTAATTCCTTCTTTATTCGTATCTATTTTTTTTTATTTTTTTCGAGTCTTTGTCGGTGCCTATCTTGGGTTATTTATCAATTTTTCTTTCTTGTATCTTTGTCTATGTCTATTACTTTAAGATTAGTTCCCTGATTTTTTTTTTTTTTTACCTTCGTCTCCTTATCTGCGTTTTTATTAGTGTTTTATTGACATAATTTTTAATATTCTCTTTTCCTTCACTTCTTGTCAGTCGCTCGTCAAACCTCGAACTTCAAACCTCGTCTGTCATGCATGCAAATGACGGCAAGTCTATGATGTCCACCACCACCACCACCACGACCAGCACCACCACCACCACCACCACTACTATCACTACCACCACCACCACTGTCGCCACGAACTGCACACACACACACACACACACACACACACACACACACACACACACACACACACACACACACACACACACACACACACACACACACACACACACACACACACACACAGAGAGAGACACAGACACGACCGCACACACGCACGCTTGCCCGCAGGCATACACGTGTACCTACATACATGCATAAGCACATGCAACCACGCCTGCATACAGGTAAACTATGTACACACACACACACACACACACACACACACACCACGCCTTGTTTATTAGCTACATTTATCTATTTTGGCAGTTCATTTAATTAAAAAATAATTCATCACTATTTTCTCGAAGACTCACTCAAATACACCAGTTCACTTTGTCTGCCGCCAAGATGTGACGATTCATAAACCCCCGAGCTAATGATGAGGAGGAGTAATCAAGATTCCACACGTACAGAGACCTAACATGAAT
>NC_087162.1:6310000-6312500 GCF_035594125.1 Scylla paramamosain | reverse complement strand
TTTCCACTACAGACGTCCTGATACCACAAAACGTATATATATATATATATATATATATATATATATATATATATATATATATATATATATATATATATATATATATATATATATATATATATATATATATATATATATATATATATATATATATATATATATATATATATATATATTTTTTTTTTTTTTTTTTTTTTTTTTTTTATCTATCTGTATTTTCTATTTTATGATACAATGAAGCGAGTAGTTCCATGAAAAGACATGAAATTCTCCTCCGCCTCTAAAGGTCATTGCTGTTCACTGCCAAATCAACCTAGAGCAAAATAACAACAACAACAACAACAAGAACAACAGTAACAACAACAACGACAATGATAATTTTGGATGATGCTTTTCACCTTTCTTTTTGGACTGGCACCTGAGTGAGCCTTTTTTTTTTCGCTCTTTGTTGCCCTTGACCAGTACCTCTCTTACATAAAAAAAATAAATAAATAATAATAATAGTAATGAATAAATGAATAAATAAATGAATAAACAGATAAATAAATGATGATATCCGAAATAATGTGTGTTTTGTCCCCTAGTGACCTGTTAACCCTTTCACTGTGATACAAAACCGGAAGGCACCGAAAGAAATACATGAAATATTTAAGTATAAGCATCTACAAGAAAACAGGGGATGCAAAAGAATACAGCTTGCAATTTCTATCCAGTTTAGAGATTGGAGGTCACTGTAGACATGTAAAGGTGCCTCAGAGTGATTAGTAATGAAGGAAAGGTGTAGCAAATAATAGAGAGAAGCAGAGAGGTGGCAGAGAGGCAGAGGAGTCAGTTCATCACACACACACACACACACGCCGCCACTCAAATACAAAGACACAAAAGTTAATTAACGTGTGATCCGATTAAATTACTATTACTGTTGTTATTGCTATCATTGTTGTTGTTGTTGTTGTTGTTGCTGTTGTTGTTGTTGTTATTCTTATCATTATTGTTAGGTATTATTATTATTGTTGTTTGTTGTTGTTGTTGTTGTTTTTATCATTACTTCCATCATCATCAATATCAGCATCATCATCATCATCATCATCATCATTGTTGTTGTTGTTGTTGTTGTTGTTGCTGTTGTTTGTTTATGTAAACATTATTATTGTTATTATTATTATTATTATTATTATTATTATTATTATTATTATTATTATTATTATTATCATTATTATCGTCATTATTATTATTATTATTATCATCATCATCATCATCATCATCATCATCATCATTGCTAGAATTAACATTATTATCATTATCATCATGATCATCACCATCATCATCGCCATTTTCTTAACTATCTTTACAGTTATTACCAACATTCTCACTATGACCATTATCATCACCAATACGAAGAAAAAGACACAATGCCATGGCCACACTTCACTCAAGCTTTCCTCATTACACTGTCCTTTTTTGTTTCACTGAAGCTCCCTGTGCTGAGAACATCACATTTTTAACACAAACAGTACAACACTGAGCCACGCTAGTAATATATTTCATACCAAGACACCCGAGAAAATATTTAACAAGCTAGATTTGTTTTCGACATCATTCTGAGTAATCATTAACAGAGAGGAAAGCCTCAGAAAAAACTCCGAAGCGTCCAGTATTCTATCATAATATTCACACCTACACGAGATGAAAGAAAATGTGAACCTTGTTAAACAGCAGCATTGTGTGTATATTTATAACGCGATTATAATGCGAAGCTGTCTCACAAACCAAACAAGACCAGACATGTACTGCTTATTATTTTTTTCTTTACAATCCTTAGTGACTCTTTAAAACAAAGTAAATCGAATGTATCAGAGAACAATCTACGGATTTACAAATGTCCACGTTACCAAACTACTCACACGTGACGATGAGAGATAACACTTAACATCAACAGAAACACACTAAGTTACGAGGCAGCACCATGAAGTCACAGCGCGGCGGTTGACGTCAGGAGACAACGCTGCCTCTCCCATTAAAACCTGCTGTGAGCTGAGATCGAATTCATCCTGCAATATCACACAAGCAACCGACCCACAAAGAAAAAGAAAAAAATACATTAGCATATAGAGAACACGATACAATGCAACAGAAAAAAAAACATGAGAACAGATAGAACATGTCTCCACTAAATACTTCTAAAAATGTACTACAGCTCGTCACGGGGAAATCAAAAGCCACAGAGGTGAATTGCTGTGGTGGTGACGCAGGCACACTACACGCTGGCACACGCTGGCACTTCGCTGTCCGATGCAGGCAGCCGCTGAATACGTAACTCATGCCGCCTGTCTAACGAGGGTTAAGTGGATAAACGGCCTTGAATAAACCAAATGTTATGTGTAATGGTATGAAACGCCCTCTCTCTCTCTCTCTCTCTCTCTCTCTCTCTCTCTCTCTCTCTCTCTCTCTCTCTCTCTCTCTCTCTCTCTCTCACGCCAGACGATCATCTATTATAAGG
>NC_087162.1:6232500-6305000 GCF_035594125.1 Scylla paramamosain | reverse complement strand
TACGAAAACTCGTCTTCATGCAAGTTCATAATGTGATTGAAATCTTTAAAAACAGAGAAGCAGCAAGAACAAATGCACCAATGAACCGCCTCACCAAGAGAGGGAGCAGGCAAGGGCGCGGCTTCTGCATCAGCTTGGCGTACAGTGACTTCAGAATTATGTACCTTTGCCTTCATATCCATATTTCCCTGAGTACATAAAAACATAAAACATAAGAAAATAAGTCAATCTGCGGGGCGGTTGCATCAGAATTTGAGCTAAACGATCTATCTTTATCTAATCAGCAAATTTAAGAATATCAGTACTAATTCCATTATCTAGATCTTCAATACACATAAAAAATAATAATGGTACGAAAACTGATCCCTGAGACACCGCATCAATTACTTGTTCCCACTCCAAATAATTTAGGCCCATTAATAATTACTGTGCTCTCTGTCACCTGTCCACCTTGTCCACCTTATAACATTCCCACCTATCCCACGCACTCTAACCTTATTCAAGAGCCTTTGGATTTAGTTTTAAATAGTTTTCATTTGTTCTCAGTGTTCGAAGATGGAATTCTTGTTTATCCCGAAGCAATACGAAGAATATCATGGAGTCTCTCTCTCTCTCTCTCTCTCTCTCTCTCTCTCTCTCTCTCTCTCTCTCTCTCTCTCTCTCTCTCTCTCTCTCTCTCTCTCTCTCTCTCTATATATATATATATATATATATATATATATATATATATATATATATATATATATATATATATATATATATATAATCAGTCGAGGTGGCCGGGGTCGTTTCTCATCTTTGCCCCAACCCACTGGATGATTCACACTGTTCAATACAACATAACAAAATCATGAAACACTCACAGACATCTGGTTACTGCCACGTGCAGGCTTCATGGCTTCTCGCTGCTTCCCTTATTTTTGTTCTCATTCGAAGAAAGACCAGTCTTCCTTCTCTTGCTTAGACGTGTCGGAACAGAGTCGACCAGGTGATGAAGCGTAGATGCGGGAATCCTGTCCCAGGCAGCACGCAATTCTGCCTCTAATTTCTCTACCGTAGAAGTGTCTGTTTCCCTAAACTCCCTTTTCAAGATACGGCACAAGTTTTCTGTATGGTTGCGGTGTGGACCAGTCAAAAATTTACTAGACCTCATTAACCTGAAACCATATTTTGAAAGTTTCCTTTGTGTGCTAAAAATTCACTAGCTACCAAGCGAAAAAGACTTCGGTCACTCGTTCTCACCAGTTTCCGTAACTATATCCTTCGTTTGAAAGTCCAGTTCACGGCAGTGAATCACCCCCTGGTCCTTGCATCACGATCAAGGAGCTTCCTACGCAACAGGTATGGGTGTCACACACGATAACGCAAGGCAGACCCGAATACAGTAAAATCCCTCTCATCTGGCATTCGAGTATCCGGCAGCTTCAAGTAACCGGCACATTTTTCCCCGAGCCTTAAAATCAATAAAAGATCAATGTGTACTCATAAAATCGATTAAAATTCCTACGCGAGGCATACTTTGTCCCCTCGCCACCAGAGCGCACTGCCTCGCGCCACCCGCGGCCCACTGAACTGTGTTTACTCAGTGACTCAGTCCTATTTATCGCCTGACGCCTTCATCATGCCTAAAGTCGTAGAAAAGAGGAAGCGTGTTGTGCTTACACTTAAGCAGCTGATCAGATCAGCTGCTGATTAAGATCAGCTGATCTTTGTTATGGTAAGATGCGTGAGTGTAGGGTGGTGATTGTGGACATAATTTCACTTCTATTCAAGTATCCGGCAATATTCAAGTATCCGGCATGTCGGCGGTCCCGTTGATGCCGGATAAGAGGGATTTTACTGTATATCCTCAAAGTGAGTGACTGCAACCACTCACAAGTAGCACATCTTAGGTTCAGCTGAGTGATGACGTCGGGATAGCTACAAAAAGCTGCCAGATTCACCAGCTTATTTGATTTTACAAAAAAAAAAAAATCGGTGTGCTGGAAGAAATCGTTATGTCATTTGTGTGTTAACAAACCAACTAACAAAATATTATGAATATTTTAAGCCCCCATCATCAAGCACAGGGCAAGAAATATGGCACAACGAGCCAAATACCGCGCACATTATCTTGAGTCTGGTATGTATTATCACTTTGTGACAAATATTATTTTCCTCTATATGTAAGTTCAATTTATTAATGTCAGTTATACAATAAATATACAACTTTATAAACATTCGCACATATGAAAGATACGACCATGTTTTAATGCAGAATATCAGCAGGACAATGGTGAAGATTGTCTGTTTATATTGTGTCTCCCAACGTCTTCCTTAAATTTGCGTTTGTCAATTTACATCGTGTCTTCCAATGTCTTGTCTGAGTTGCCGCTTTCCTCTTTGGAAGTACAACCCACCCCTTCACACTTTGTTTTTTCTTCCGTGAAATGTTGGAGCAAACAACCACAACACGTATAGACCAGCAGCAGGGTTCTACAACAACACTGCAAACTCGTGTCTCCCGCCTCAGATCAACCAAGAAAAGGGAATACTTCCTCTCTCCTTCTAATTATTCATTTTATCCTCGCCCTTCCTGCTTATATTTAATCTCTCTTCTTTCTCCCTGTCCTCCCATCCTCCTCCTTCACCCTTCTCCTCCACTTCTCTGTCCCCGTTCGAACTCCCCTCTTCCCTCTATTCCACAATACGTCCCTTCCTCCCCCTGTGCCTTTCCTCTCCTTTCCGCTCTCGTCTTGCCTCAAATTTCCCCCTCTGTCAACTCCCCTCCCCTTACATGCCCAAATTAAAGGGATAAGGAAGTGATACCTCGCCTTCCACACCCCCCACCCTCCACACACACACACACACACACACACACACACACACACACACACACACACACACACACACACACACACACACACACACACACACACTTCCTTCCCTCTGCGATTCTTTCTTAGAGTTCCACATTTTCACATACGTGCATGTATGTACTTGCATTTTCTTTCTAAACCCTGTACTCACATCACTAATAAATTATTACTATTCATGCAACGTCGTAAGTGATGATACTGACACGTTTTGAAACCCATATAAAATAAATAAATAAATAAAACAACGAAAAAGAGCAGAGATCAGAATCCTGCATTGTTTTTAGATGTTCAAATGCCATTGATTCTGGCAGAATGCATTCATCTTTTTAACAGCAGCCATAAACAACTTGGTATCAAGCAGTGTGTCACGCTGCTCTCCTCTCACTACACGGACTGCTCCTCGTGTCTTGGAGCACCATCAGGTTCAGAGGCGTCACTCACTTCCCTTCAGCCTTATGTCTTCCGATCTACTGGCAATCTATCTTATCTATCTACCTATCTATCTATCGAGGCGGTGATTTGACGAATCTGTTTAAACGTCATAAGAAGCAGAATAAGGGAAACGTGGACAAGATCCTTTAAGATCAGAAACCATGATATGAAAAGTAACGGGTCAGGCTCAATGTTTAAATAAAGAATTAAGGCGTGAACAATTCAGCCCTCAAACAGGAAGGTAAGTGGCAGGAACAGACTCAGTAATCAGGCCGCTCGTGCAGAGATAATAACACGGACCTTTTAAAAGAACACCAATAAATTCGTGAAGGGAGACAACAGTTGGATATAAGCAGTATTTAACTTTTATACAGGGACTCCTTTCAGAACCATTGAGCATTTTTCTATACATACGTACATACATACATTCACGTTCAAATAATGCAAATAATATATCAACGAGGATTAATACTCTCGCTTTAAATTCAAACGGAGCAGCTACACTCCTTTTTTTCCTTCCCTAACTCGTTGAAAACACTATCTGTCCGCAAAAAGGAGCTAATTATTTCACACAGTACTGAATAATTTTGTCATTGTCCTTATCACTCCGTATTTTGACACATTTCCTGGCGAGTCTTTATTTAGCGAACGCGAAGGTGTGATGCACGAGGGTAGGAAACAAGGAAGAGGAAAAAACTTAATGGATATTTTTTACCAATTTCTTTAGAGAGAGAGAGAGAGAGAGAGAGAGAGAGAGAGAGAGAGAGAGAGAGAGAGAGAGAGAGAGAGAGATTCATAGGTAGACACAGACAACCAGAATAAAGAGACGGATTGAAAACATACATACATACATACAGATAGACTGAAAGGCATACTAACTGATCCGGGAACACACACACACACACACACACACACACACACACACACACACACACACACATACACACACACACAAAGAAGCAAAGATAAAAATTCGTAATGAAGTCTAATGTTTTGTTCCTCCCACGCCTTGTTTCTATCCGGTCAAGAGCGAATATTCACGTGAATTAGCAGCAAAGATTTACACGCACACATCAGCAAAATAAGGGTGTAGATGAGAGGACTTACTTTAAGACGAACAGCTGCCGGATATGAAGGGAGATGGTATAGTTCAGTGATTCATGTGGAAAGGATTTTAATATATATTGGTAATGCAGGCACTTCCCCCCACTTTCTCTCTCTCTCTCTCTCTCTCTCTCTCTCTCTCTCTCTCTCTCTCTCTCTCTCTCTCTCTCTCTCTCTCTCTCTCTCTTACCCCCTAGTCATAATTAATTTAGTAAGAGTTTTAATTGTTGATTAAAATTAATTCTTTACACAGGCAACCTAACCTTATTATTGCTTGCACGTCTTCGTCTTTTTTGTTGATCTTAGAAAATATACAAAATACTGGTGATAGTTACTGGTGACCTGCTTTGACAAGAGAGGGAAGGCAGACTATATTATTTTACGTACTTATATGCGTCTCTCTCTCTCTCTCTCTCTCTCTCTCTCTCTCTCTCTCTCTCTCTCTCTCTCTCTCTCTCTCTCTCTCTCTCTCTCTCTCTCTCTGTGTGTGTGTGTGTGTGTGTGTGTGTGTGTGTGTGTGTCGTACGTTTTAAGAACAATCATATACGTATACCTGTCTAATTTTGTTAACGGTTGCTCTTCTCTACAGACTACAATGCAGCCTTACGATTACATACATTCGGGTAAGAATAACAAGGAAAATCAAAACAAGAAGGATAATGCAATGCACCGCTACTCGCATTTCTTAAGACTCTAAGAAGCTCTTCATAACAGCACACACTAAAGCTGATATTGTGCAGTTAAAGAGATGAATCACCGTAAACCCTTAAAGTCGTTTCTCTGTGCTTTACTCTGTCCGCTGTTCTCATGCTTTAGTCGGTAGACGTATCTCCACTCTCTAAGTTATTTACATACATTGCATAGTTTGACCTCAATCAGCATGGCTACCTATGGAAGCTCACCAGATGAGTAAACCAGGAGAGTAAACTGATGATGGATTTTACCCTATAATGCAAAGATGACCGCAGCCTGTATACTCTGCCGACATCTCTTACTTTTGGAGAGATACACGGCCTTCTCTTTCACTAACTGCCTCAGCCCTCAGTCACCCCATCACGGGGTCACACACCAGGTGACGCCTCGCCGCGCCCACTATACGACGCCACGCCAGGCGTCTCAGTGCAGGCTCCTTGCGATATGATACACCAACCTGCCCTACAAATTAGTTTTGTGGGCGTCCTCTTCACCTTTGTCA
The DNA here is from genome assembly GCF_035594125.1 of Scylla paramamosain. NCBI lineage: Eukaryota > Metazoa > Arthropoda > Malacostraca > Decapoda > Portunidae > Scylla > Scylla paramamosain. The sequence goes on along the minus strand of NC_087162.1, from coordinate 6,299,411 downwards.
TACCAGATTGTCTCTTGTCAAGACAAGCCAATCAGCAGCGTTGGCTTCCAGACAGCACGCCACATGCCCATATTGCTACACAGGCAACAAGTTGGACAGTCCTGGCCTGCACTTGACAAAACTCGCAGTCCCAGAGCATAGGCTATAGTCAATATATCAATACTTATTTCGAGAGTGCCACCGAGTTGCAGAAAAGCCTAAGATGCCTCACAATATATCAAATTGAACGTAAACAGGACATTGTGCTGCAAAATCGAAAGTATATGATTTGATTGGCGGGTGACTTAAATTATTCATTTGTGTGTATAAGACATGTAACATGAAAGGGATAAAAAAAAATTACTAGAAAGTCTCTTGCAAGAGATCTGTAAGGTGCGGGCGAGGAGAAAAGCATAACGTTGGCAACTTCAGAGGAGCAATAACCATGAAAATGGAACCAGACAACAGCAAGTGGAGCAACACTGAGGCGGAATGTAAGACTTCGTTATTGGAAAAAAAAAAAAAAAGAGTAACATGAATAGCCTTTGACTTCACCATGATCTGAGAGGTATTATGTGCGTGGAACTCCTACACACACACACACACACACACACATACTCTAAGGTGACTTCGAAGTTACATCCAGCATCTGAGCATGAAGGAGAATTAATTTACTTACTAAGAGAAATTATACAGAGCACTTATTTTTTAGTATGAATTAGAAAGCTGCGAGATGTAAAATTTATGCTTCATATCTTTATTACTAAGAGAAAACCCAAGATGCTTAGTGCAGAAGACAAAACAATGTTTCAGGGCACCTCGTGCGGTATTCAAAAACCTAAATTTTCAGAACATACATAGTTTTAAGGTCGTATTTACATAATATAATAGATATCCCTAAATCGGAAAGCACTAAACATGCATAGTTTCAGCTCCGCTACGCAATACCTGTTCTTGAACAGACCACACACTAACCTTTCCGTCTCTCTCGCACCACCAAGTCCTCCCCTACAGCTTGGCGTGTGTGCTAATGCAGCGGCTGCCATGGTGACGACAGCTGAATTACCCCGACAAGGTGCCACTTTATCACCGACGCAACAATGCAGCCGTCCCTGGGAACCTTGATTAAGCAATTTTGCGAATACATGAGGATGTTTATCGATAAACATGTATGGAAGGAACATAGGATATGTTTAAAGGATAACTTCAAGAGTACAGTGCTGCATTTATTTTGTTTACACACACACACACACACACACACACACACACACACACACACACACACACACACACACACACACACACACACACACACACACACACACACAGAGCGAGAGAGAGAGATAGATAGATAGATAGATAGAGAGAGAGAGAGAGAGAGAGAGAGAGAGAGAGAGAGAGAGAGAGAGAGAGAGAGAGAGAGGCAAGATTTTCTCAAACGGATAGCAAAAATTCAGAGCTTACGTAAACAAACCGAATCTTCCTTCCTTAGACTTCGGAGATTCCCCAAATACGGAAATTCTCCCTATCGTTTGCATTTACATACACACACCAACCTCGAAGCAGCGAACTTTTGCCTTTGCTTTTCCCTCAGCGGAACTAGCCGACGGTATCCTCGGCTCCCCTCCTCACGCGGCCAATTGAACAAGGCCATTTGCATCTAGCGGGAAGCAGCGATGCCTCTAAGGACCATATTCTGAAACATTTCTGCGCTGCATCTCCACTACTTCAAAAAGTCTCTAATTGAAGTTATACGGGTCATTTAAGAGTGCTTTTTTTTTATTATTATTATTCTAGTGACAGATTAACAACATTTCTATATTACTAACTAGAGAAACACGCTTGATAATCTGGCTGATCATCGCTGTGGCCTTAGAAAATAGTCATGGTGAGAGAAAGAAGCGTTTCAGAATACTGGGCTAAAGTCGGCGGTTGCTCTCTTTCCTCCGGCGCCCCACTGCCACCTCATTTCCCTCTCGCCTCACAAGACTGCCTCCCCCACCCGCGCCACTTATTACACACGCGTCATGTCTCATCGAGGTGCGTCTGTTACCATACATGCTCTCACACACGTCCACTTCTCACCAGTATGCGGCAGTTTGTTCTCACACTGCATCGTCGCGTGCATCGTTATCTTGTTGCCATTGTTATTGTAGTCAGTGGTAGTGTTGGTGTTGAAGGTTCCAGTAAATTATTGTCTTGTTCCTTTTTTTTTTTTTCACCATCATTACTACAATCTATAAATTTACAAGCACTTTTACTGTTGTTCATGACTATGCTATTTTGTGTTTGGTACAGATATGATATAAGTTTGTGGCTCATATTTTTTTTTTTTTTTTTTGTGTGTGTGTGTGTGTGTGTGTGTGTGTGTGTGTGTGCAATAGGATTTGAAGGTATGTGTTGTCATGTCTCCATAACTAGTTTGGTTCGTATCGTTTTCAGCTGGCTCATTTATTTATTTTATTTTATTTTTTATTTATTTATTTTTTTTTTCTGCTTTCACTATATAATGATATTCGAATGAGTCTTATCGCTATGAATACTACAACAACATTTAAAGTGCTCCCATTTTATAGTGAAGGCACTTGCGTTGAAATGTCTCTCTCTCTCTCTCTCTCTCTCTCTCTCTCTCTCTCTCTCTCTCTCTCTCTCTCTCTCTCTCTCTCTCTCTCTCTCTCTCTCTCTTCCATGAAATAAAATGAAAAAAAGGGCAGTTCGAATCCAGCTTTTAACCTTACTTCACTTTAATGAGAGAGAGAGAGAGAGAGAGAGAGAGAGAGAGAGAGAGAGAGAGAGAGAGAGAGAGAGAGAGAGAGAGAAATACCTGGTTAGAGCGGAGGAAGAGGAGCAGGAGGACCCAAGAAGGCTTCCACGGAGTTTCCAGTCGGGTGGTCGTCTTGGATTGAACTCGTTAGCGTGCGAGTGGCCAGGGCGGCGGAAGGCTGGAGCTCGGCGGCTGGAATAACAAAGTGATTCTTGTGTACAGCAGCAGATCACCGCAGAGAAGAGAGAGAGAGAGAGAGAGAAAGAGAGAGAGAGAGAGAGATTATGCAAGTCTATATGCAGCAAACAGTCAGCTTGTTCCTTTTCTACAACATCAAGTTTGCAGAAGTTTGAGAGACGGGAAGTCAGCATAGCGAGACAGTAAATGCGAGATAATAACAAAAATGCTTTGAAAATAAGTTTCATTGCTTCAGAAAATACACATAAGATGAATATACAAAGGAATAAATAAAACATAGACCAAGTTAGATAGATAGATAAATAAGCACACTGACAGACAGACACAGAGACAGACAGACAGACAGACAGACAAACAGACAGATAGATAGATAGATAGATAGATAAATAGATAGATAGATAGAAAAATAAGATACGCACATACTCATTCGCAAATGCATACATACATACTGTATATACTCGTACATGCATACCACATAGGTATAGTACATAAATGAATTAATTAGTAAATAAACAAATATACATGCGCACATACATTTATATAATAGAAGAGAGAGAGAGAGAGAGAGAGAGAGAGAGAGAGAGAGAGAGAGAGAGAGAGAGAGAGAGAGAGAGAGAGAGAGAGAGAGAGAGAGAGAAATAGTTACGCTGATAGACAGACAGACAGTCAGTTACATAAATATTTAGACTGATAGACAGACAGACAGACAGACAGACAGACAGACAGACAGACAGAGAGAGAGAGATAGATAGATAGATAGATAGATAGATAGATGAGTAAGTATTAGTTAATCAATGCAGTTCTATTAACGCCCACTTTGCATTCAACGTAGAAAACAAGAATATAAGGAAGTAGGTTCCTCCATACGTCTGGAGGGGCTATTTGCTGTGCATATATCTTTATTCTCTCATCCCTTGTCTCCCTAGATGTGCTTCACATGGGTCATAGGTCACTCTGGGCGACCAAAAGCTTAGAGAGTCTCAGACAATTATTTTCTTAGTGCCTCACTTTTTTTTTCTTTCTGTGTAATGGTAAGCCGGCAAAAGAGCTTCATATTCTCTCTCTCTCTCTCTCTCTCTCTCTCTCTCTCTCTCTCTCTCTCTCTCTCTCTCTCTCTCTCTCTCTCGACAAAGCAACTCTGTATTTCATCACAGCAAAACGGGCCGCAATGGCTTGATCACTCCTGCAAACATGTTCTCACGTACAGTCTCTGCGTTGTTAGCAGTCCTCCACTAAACATCTTACTATATACAAGAGAGCAGAGGATTGCACTCGTTTTCCATTCCATAGACGTGACATGTAAATAAAAAGCTGGGAATATACTTCCCTTTGAGTCGGAGGAACGCAGTACGAAAGAATAGCAGGTTTACGAAATGTTCGCCGTGCAATATCGGTGGTGTTGCATGCACAAAAATCGTGCACAAAGTTACCCTTTACCATACTGTTTTTACACATGATCTCACGTGGCTGATATAATCAGATAAATACATGCGACCTTCGAAATTTAACTAAATATCACACAGATTATGAAAAAAAGAAAAAAGTTGTATGTACAGTATATACATGCAGTACTTTATAATCGAAAATACAGCTAATTTTAGTGTACTTATTACCACAATATTTTTTGGAACTATTGCTTACCAATTCATGTATAAAATTTACTCAGAGTAGGTCTGTCAAGTAAAAATAAGGTGTGTAATAAAGCTGTATAGAGAGGAGAGAGAGAGAGAGAGAGAGAGAGAGAGAGAGAGAGAGAGAGAGAGAGAGAGAGAGAGAGAGAGAGAGAGAGAGAAACACGAAGATGATGAAAATAATGTGCATTTTCCCATTAATGAGAATCATGAAAAAGAAAAAAATGATTCTTGAAAATCCCAACTTACCAATAAAAAAAATTTTAAAAATAAATAAATAAATAAATAAAATAAAATAAAAATTAGTCGAGGTGATGCCGAAACCTCTATGTGATCCCGTGATATTGCAATACGAAATTAGGTTAACTTTCGGTCTTTATTTTTATCTATATTTTCTGATTATATTTTCTGGGTTGTGTGGTTTGGTTTAGTGATGGGCATAATGCACTGTATGTTCGACGGAAATACAAGCTGAGCCAATACTATTGCAGCACGCACTGCCGGTCACCGGAGGCCACGTAGCAATGCATACACCTCTGATAACCTGCAATTTTCAGATATTTCATTAAGGCACATAAGTTCATTATTTGATGATCCATACTACAGAGCAAATACTTTTAAATTCACCATGTCCGTGGATGAGTGAAATTTGAATTCGTTGCCGCAAATCAACTTTTTTGACATTTCGGCTCAAAATATTATTTCCAATAGCCGAAAACTTTTAAGCATATAATAATTTCTCGGCAATTTGAACTTATTATAAGGAGATAAAATAACGTGTTTAGTAAAGATTTATGGCTGCGGAAAGAGAAGAGGAAAGGTTATGAAAAGACACGGCCGAGGTGCATGAGTTGCCTTCCGTCAGCTGTTCGTGGTCAGCGGACTTGGGCTTCCAACACTATGGATATCTTATTTCATTGTGCCATAGTCGTGTTTTCACTCATTATTTCTTCCACATCTGCTGGGGAGTGGAGGACGCACGATTATGTGGTGAGGGAGCACTCCTTGGTGAAGCCTTATCAAGGTAAGAATACTAATATGAGAAGTGAAGCTTGGCTGTTGACGTGACTTGGCCCCGGCCCTAATCACTATCTGATGCACCAAGAGATCCACGTGTATTGTGATCATTTATGGTCATACATAGAAGGATTTGAATTGTACCAGAATTAAAGCACCATTGTGAAGCTTGGGATAAAGTTATTTGGTGGAAATTATTGTTAAATGCATCAGTTCTTATGTGGATTTTGAGATCTTGGTATCATATCATTGACTTTTAGTTTATTATTATTGTGTGTGCAGAGTTAAAATATACGTAACATTATAACAGTATATGCAAAGTTAAGTTATGTGTAATCAAACAGTCTAACAAAATCTGAACAAAAATCTCGAGTGAAAAAATTGTGAATCTCCAACTGCAAATTAGGTATAATGTCAGGAACCCTAGACACCCATAAGAAATGATGTGCTCAGGAATGGCTTCCAAGAGGACCATTCAAGTAAGTGCTTATTCATGCAAATGTTTAATCAAGAAGAACATAGATGTAATAACTTGCACACACATTAAGTCAAAAGAATAATAAGATTATCTGAGGAAAGAAAGGAAATGGTAAAATTTTCCTTATTTTTCCTATTTTCTTTTGTTTTCCTCCTACTTTTCTCAGTATTCATAGGCATGGGCATACAGGAATATTCCCCACACCTTTCCAGCCATAGGAATACCAAATTAACGGTGAATTAAGGTGGACAAATGGTAAAATATGAAGGTAAGTTAAGAAAACTTGCCTCCGAGTCACATTAGTTAAAAATTATGGTAAATTTATAGTTTAAGCCAATGTCCCCAATCTCTACCCACGGCCCCCCAATCCCTCAAGCAAGCTTGGGGGCCTGTGGGGAACCTAACCTAACCTAACCTGCCCGCGGCAGCTTATGGGTACTTATAGAGACTTCCTATTGGTGCAACTCGTGGTGTTAAGTGGTGGTAGCACGTGATTGGCCTGAGGAATTATAGACACAGTGATCCTATCCAGCAGCTACCCACAATTCAAAGCATTAAACAACTGAAGTTCAGGGCAACAATACACCATTTATGTTTACCTGTGGACTTAGAAAAAGTTGAGAGCGCTGTGCATTCCCAGGCCTATTGTGGCGTTATTATTAATTTCCGACAAGTAGTGTAATCATTAGAAATGATGTGAATAGTGAGAAGAACAAAATGAGGTAGGTTATTACCACGTAGTGTGTAATGGCTTAAACTATAATAAAACCAAAATTATTGGAGTGACTTTCTTTCTCAGTTATTACCTGTAATTGTTTTTTTTTTTTTTTTTTTTTCCTTTACAAGTAACTTCATTCGCTTTATATGGGTAGTTACTCAGGGTAACCACATTAATGTCCTGCCACGGTGGGAACCATTCAAAAAGGTGTCATCCTCTTCACAAGAAAGTATACACTCAGATGGTCCTGACATTTAAACAAACATGTCCATCTACGTACAGTTCTCTCGTAGTTCTTTCTCTTATTATATGGAGTAGTATATCCTAGGTGCTTTACCCATTGAAAGAGTCTCTTCACATAAAGACTTAGGAATTTCAGTAGTTATTAATCAGACTCCACCAAAACATTAGATTCACAGCAGCAGAGGCAAGAGGCATTGCCAGTACATTGTTAGTCCACAGTCTGTCGTGTGCACCATTGATGACCTCCTGTTTTCAGACATCAGAGTTTAATGACTTTGTTTCCCCAATCAGGCAGACATGAAATTATTGGAATATGTTCATTGGTGGTGCAACAAGCAAGTGTGTGGTTTATCTCACTCATGCTGTCTTGATAGACTTTCCAGTATAAACATATTCTCAATCAAAGGAAGACCATTATGAAGCGACTTGATTTTATCTGCAAAATTTTTCATAGCACATCTGTAATAAAACAAGTTAAGATGTGAAGATGAGCTTACATTAGTTGAATAAATGATAATTGTGTGAAAGTGCTTGCCAGATCTAGTGGAGTGTGAGGCAGAGTGTAATGACAGACACAGCCTGGTGGCACACCAATGAAAGAACATTGTAAAGAGCAATTAAATGGGGTACTGGGATCTCTTCCCAGTATTTTTACTTTTCTCTGAGTTTTCTCACCAGGAGAATCTCAGACTGGTATATGAATAGACAGACAGGTAGATAGATGCTTTTGAGAATGAGGTGTCATAATTAGGATGTCTACACAATATGGTTTCAGTTTAGGCTTCATACATTTTTCATTGAACTTTATCTCTAGAAATCTTAACCAAGGTTTTCATTATGTGCCCTGATTTTCTAAGGCCACAGACTTAGAAGTCAGGGGGACTTGATTTGGCTTCATATCTGTTCTAATCTCATGATGGTTTTTATTTATATATATATATATATATATATATATATATATATATATATATATATATATATATATATATATATATATATATATATATATATATATATATATATATATATATATATATATATATATACACACACACACACACACACACACACACTTTTTTTCTTACTTAATGTTTTTTCTTACTTAATGTGGAGCTTCTTAGAAAGTAACTCCTTCACTCACATTAATGTGAATATCTTGTTTTCACAGGTATGGGCACTAGCATACCTTACTGGGACTTTCTTGGGACCACAATGGTGACCAACAATTACATCAGACTAACAGGTGACATTCAGAGCAACGTGGAGCAGTGTGGAACACAGTAGGATGTTACTTGCGGAACTGGGAAATGCAGATACATTTCAAAGTCCATGGACGAGGGAAGGACCTATTTGGTGATGGATTTGCCTTTTGGTAGGTGATTTAAAAACTTAATTGTCATGGTTCTAAGGGACACATTCCAGGTCAAAATAGTACAGCTACTTCATTAGTTTTATTAGGATTAGGGACCATGACTCGTATCTTTCTCTCACCTTACAGTACTATTTTCAAGGTTATAGGTTCCTTGATTACTAATTAATTATTTTGAAAAAATAATTTTAATACAGAATTATATTGAACTCTTGCTTTTTTTGACAAATTGTCATCTGGTACATTCTTCATTTTCAGATTTTTTTTTTTTTTTTTTTTTTTAGATTCTCATCTGGATATGTTTTTACCTTAACTTTGTGAAGAATTTTCTAAACACTGGTGAAGAAAATATTGTATACAATTTTTTTTTTTTTTTTTTTTTTTTTTTTTTTGATGATCTTGCTATGTTCAGACTTTACTAAGAGCTACTATCTCTAAAGGTACGTGAAGGATCCTATGCAAGAAGGAGAGGTGTTTGGTAGCAAGGATTACTTCAGTGGCCTGGCAGTCATATTGGACACCTACAGCAATCACAATGGACCTCATAATGTAAGTTTGGAAGTTGTATGATAAGAACAAGTTCCAGACAGACAAAGCAACAGACAGGTGGGGGGGGGGGCAACTGACAAGCAGCCAGGCTGACATATGCCATATAGATGTATCATTTCCTTCAGTTATTATTATGTCTCACTAAAAATTAATGTTAATCAGCCAAACTCTTCATGTTCATATATTTTTACTCTACAGTATTTTCATGACTTGAATTTCCTGTCTTTTCACATTATTATGCCTTCCTTCCTCCCTCCTATCCCCTGGTTTCATTCTTGGCTATTCTTTTGCAGAGCTACTCTCTCTCTCTCTCTCTCTCTCTCTCTCTCTCTCTCTCTCTCTCTCTCTCTCTCTCTCTCTCTCTCTCTCTCTCTCTCTCTCTCTCTCTCTCTCTCTCTCTCTCTCTCTCTCTCTCTCTCTCTCTCTCTCTCTCTCTCTCTCTCTGTGCTAGCTTACCACTCAGCCATCTGTCTTCTTGCCCTTGATTAACAGTTTAATGGTAAAGGAGATTTCAAGTGATTGTAAAAGGAGTAAGAAAGGTAAAGAAATTTTTGAGTAATGTAAAGTTTTTAGTGTGTTTCATTATTCATGTCATTTGAACTCCTGTAAAGTCTTGTGCATATTAAAGCTCAGCACAAATTTTCTCTTTTCTGTACAGCATGGCCACCCATATATCTCTGCAATGATTAACAATGGCAGCCTTCACTACGACCATGACCGGGATGGTACCCACACCCAGTTGAGTGCTGGCTGTGTGTCTAAATTCAGGAACCTTGACCATGACACATTTATTTCAATTAAGTATGTCCATGACACACTGACAGGTGGGTATCTATTTGGTTGTTATGATCAGTACCTTTAAAGTTAACATATAAGAGGTTGACCATTGAGGAGATTACATACAGTGGAACCTCGGTTCTCAAACATAATTCGTTCCTGAATGCAGTTCAAAATCCTAAATGTTTAACAATTGAAATTACTTTATCCCATAGGAATCAATGTAAAATGTATTAATCTGTTCCTGGACACCAGTCCACCCTGTCTTAGCTTTTGACAGATGCTCCCACTGCCAAAATGGCTGCTTCACATCTCCAGCTCACAAATTATTTATCCAGAAAGGATGTATTGTGAATGAACTTAGTGACACAGAACTCATCACGCAGGTATTCTCTTTATCACTGATCTAGTGAGGGAAGCCTTAAAGAATGACAAAAAGAGGAGCAACCCACTTACCACCAAACTGAAGGTGATCATAACACTTAAATACCTTGCTGTTAGGAAAAGTTGCTGGGAAAATGCAGTTGTGCAGTAAGGATGGCATTGTGGGTCACCAAGCAAGCCACAGGTGGATCGAGATTACTCCTGAGCTAGCAGAAAACCATTTACATCAAGGCTTTTCAATAAGATCACATTTACCTTATTTCAAAGATTGAATTACTGTTTTACTCTGTGTCTGTCTTCCAAATATATAGAAATTAAGTAAATATTTATAGAAACTATAAATTAGCAATAAATGGCAGCTTTTACTATGTCTTTTGATGTTTGAAATCAAGTAACTTTGTCCTAGAACTGAATTATGGTACCACAACCGAAGCAATTATGAATTCAAAATTTGGTTCGAAAACTGATTTGTTCGAAAAGGTAGGCGTTCAGTAACCAAGGTTCCACTGTGTGTGTGTGTATATTATATATATATATATATATATATATATATATATATATATATATATATATATATATATATATATATATATAATATATATATATATATATATATATAAATAGGGGAGGAGGCAGTAGGCACCTGCCGAAATGACACTCAACTGCCCCCCTCTTCTACACTGAACATCCTCGGTCTGTCCTTTACATATAATCTGAACTGGAAACTTCACTTCTTATCTCTAGATAATACATTTTCTATGAAGTTAAGCGTTCAGAGACATCTCCACCAGTTTTTCTCACCCCCACCCCGCCAACTGCTAACTCTGTACAAGGGCCTTATCTGTCCATGTATGGAGTATGCTTCACAGGTCTTGGGGGGGTTCCATTCATACCGCTCTTCTAGACAGGGTGGAATCAAAAGCTTTTCGTCTCATCAACTCCTCTCCTCTAACTGACTGTCTTCACCCTCTCTCTCATCGCCGCAGTGTTGCATCTCTAGCTATCTTCTACCGCTATTTTCATGCTAACTATTCTGATCTTGCTAACTGCATGCCTCCCCTCCTTCCACAACCTCACTGCACAAGACTTCTTTCTCTCGCCCCTATTCTGTCCATCTCTCTAATGCAAGAATCAACTAGTATTCTCAATCATTCATCCCTTTCTCTGGTAAACTCTGGAACTCCCTGCATGCTTCTGTATTTCCACCTTCCTATGACTTGAATTCCTTCAAGAGGGAGGTTTCAAGACGCTTATCCTTCAATTTTTTTACTACCACTTTGGACCCTTTTCTGGGACTGGCATCTCATTGGGCTTTTATTTTTTTATTGGATTTTTGTTGCCCTTGGCCAGTGTCCCTCCTACATAAAACAAATATATATATATATATATATATATATATATATATATATATATATATATATATATATATATATATATATATATATATATATATATATATATATATATATAGAACCAAGGGGAAAAAATTCATTGCTTCCAGGAAACCAGAAAATAATATAAAAAATTCCACCAATTTTGAAAATACATCAAAATAAGCACATTTGCCTTACTGCATTTGAGATAATACAACAAATATATGCAGTACCCTCACAAGTTTCATGCTGAGTCCTAAATTCTTACCATCCCAAGTTTCACTCTGCTTTGACAAGTATGGGTCACATTTACCTACTATTGGCATCGTGCATAGATAGACAGTAAATCCCACCTAAGTCAGATCTCTCTCTCTCTCTCTCTCTCTCTCTCTCTCTCTCTCTCTCTCTCTCTCTCTCTCTCTCTCTCTCTCTCTCTCTCTCTCTCTCTCTCTCTCTCTCTCTCTCTCTCTCTCTCTCTCTCTCTCGTGTGTGTGTGAAAGTAAGAACAATCTTTAGGATTGCTAAATAGAATGAGACAGATTAAGAATGAAAATGGAATTATGTATACAAGGAGAAAAGTGAGAAAATATGAAACAAAAATTACCTAAAATGAGAGAGAGAGAGAGAGAGAGAGAGAGAGAGAGAGAGAGAGAGAGAGAGAGAGAGAGAGAGAGAGAGAGCAAGGTTTCATTCCCTTGTCCCTTATCTCTGACAGATAAGGGGGAGGGGAGGTGACAGGGAGGGAGGTTTGAGACAAGATGAAAGAAGGGAGAGGAAAGGAAAAAAGGGAGGAAGGGACAGGCAGCAGATAGGTGAGCAGTGGTTTGCTCAGCTGGTGAGTTAGTTTTGCGAGTTTTAGTTTGTTATTCCAGTTAAATTTTTATTAAAATATCATTGCTCACATGAATGGCAAGTTCATCTTGCTAGTTTTAATTTGTTATTCTGATCAAATTTTTCATGAAATTCAGTGCTTGCATGAGTGGCAAGGTACGCCAGTTTTGGTATGTTATTCCGATTAAATATTTATTAAAACTTCAGTGCATTATTGCAGTTGTACGTTGTGACAACCATGCATTGTTGCATACCCTACTGTATATGGATAGATAGATGTGCGTGTGTGTGTGTGTGTGTGTGTGTGTAAATTGAATTGAATTTAATTTGATTTATTGAGTAAGCTCAGACTTTATATAAAAGTATGGAGCACAGCTTTCCAGAAAAAGAATACAAACACTATAAATTATATACAGAATGTGCATAATATTACATAAAAAAAAACACATACAAATGAAATACACTGTAAGCAATGGCAAAAATGAATTAAAAAAATGTGTATGCATATATAATGATACATACTATTACTAATTAAGAAATTAGAAAAACTATTGACCTGTTTTGCACACTATTTATCTAAACATGCGTAGCACCATCCTCAGAAACAAAGATAATTTCTTCATCACACTTGAACTTATACTTTGCATGAACAAAACATATTTGAATTGTGTTGGCCTATTTATATAATAATTTGGTATATACATATTATGCAACCTAACAATTTCCACATCTGTACATTCAAAAAGAACATGAAATTCATCTCCTACTACCTCAACATTACACTTGTTACATATCCTATCTTCTCTACTGACACCTTGATACCTACCAACATTTACAGGAAGTCTATTATTAAAAGTTCTAAATTCTTCACTCTTTTTAGATTTGCCTTATATTTCCTGCTTTTCTCGATCATGTTGTTAAAATTTACACTACTTCTATGCAAATGATGCCTCTGTCTAGCTTTATGGTATTCCTTTCTAGATGCCCAGCACTCTTTATCATATCCCACTGAGGTGGCATTATTGGACTTTTTAATGAATTATCTTTTCTTATATGGTGGGAAAGTTGCAAGTGCCAGCTCAATCAGTATTTGTTTTAAATCTAGATTAAGATCATCCATGGGTAATTCATCCACTTTTGCAATCAGTTCATTTATCTTAGTTTCATCAATATTACTCGCATATAGAAATTGTTTTTTCAACATTCCATTTACTTGGCCTTACACTTGATTGTCTTGATTCCTGTGCCTCTCGGTTTACAACAAGCACCGTACTTTGTATCTTACATTTGATTCTTGCATGTAGTCCACAGTGTACATCAGACCACAAAGGTTCATAATCTAATAATTTAAAAACTACAACATACTTCATAATCACAGGTGATCCTAGAAAATAGTCAATAGTTGTATTGTGTGTGGTAGTAGGTTTGCCAATGCTGAAGTCCTTCCCTAACCTTCCATTAAATATAAAAACTTGATGATTCTTACAAACATCCAACAACTTTTTCCCATATGAATTCCTATCTGGGGTTAGGTCCTGGTTTGCTCTAGTCTCAGTTATTCCAAAATCAGTTAAACTTACAGACACATGGTCCTCAGCAGCATCAGAAGGAACATCAGACATAGTGAGAGTGTGAGCATTAAAATCGCCACAAAGTACATGCACATAATCATCATATGATTAAGTAAGCAAAAAATCATCCAGCTCATCATAGTGTTCTTCATTACCATATCTAGAGTGTGAGGGAGGAATGTAAACACAGCTTATTACCAGTTCTCTACCAAAATTTATACTACTTCTATCAACTTTAACTGAAAGTAAAGAATCATAAGTGTTACTAATATGCCTCCACTTAAAACTAGCATTTTTTCTTGATGGCCATGAGTAAACCTCCAGATTTAAACCTGCTTAATTTGCTTCTGTTCTTAAAGACAATGTCAAAGCCAATATTTTCCATATTATTTTTTACATTAATCATATCAGTATCATCACACTTAGTTTCACATAAACAAATCACATCATAATCTTTAATAAAGTTAACAAAATCCATAGATAAAAACTTTGACATGATACCACAAACATTAAGAGACAACACATTAATATAATCCAGGGGAGGAACAAACTGAACAGAGTTAATATTATTTACATTAACACTGTTATCATGCCCAAGTATGTGCTGTGCCCCAGCATCATCCTAGGCCCTTGTTAAGTGATCTAGATTTAAGCTTTTCCAATCAGGAGTAGAAATACCAAGTCATCTGGACAGTTTATAACTACAGGTCTACCCCCACTGTGCAACCATGGAAGAATGCTCCCCTCCCTTGTGGACACATTTTTCACTGTTTCTTGCTCCTTAACCATATTCAACATTTTAGCCCTTAAGGAGGTCATGTCATCATTTATATACACTTTTCTTTGCCTACCTTTGAGTTTTTTCTTATTTTGCATAATTTCATTTCTTTTCTTTCGGTGGCAAAACCTCACAATCACTGGCCTACCTCCCTTCCTGGCCCTCCCCAAACGGTGAACAACAGAAATGTCATCCTGCTCAATTTTCACTCCAATAGTATCAGCAAGTTCTATAACTTTAGCTTCCAGCACCTTCTCACTTTCGTCCTCTTCTTCCTCTAGTCCAGAAACACGTAAGTTCTCCCTTCGGGAGTACTGCTCCATCTTTTCGTTTTCATACTTGAGCAGAGGCAATTCCTCTGCATTACTGCGATCTTGTTTTCTAATTTATCACTGAATTCCTTGAAAGCAGTAGATACAACCGTAGATACAGCAACTGAAATTATGTTGGCCAGGCTGGGCAGCATAACAACAACTGCATCCTTAATCGTCTTACTTACACTTCTGCTTTCCCTACCATCAATGCTGCTGATTATATTAGCAAGCTCGTTTTCTACCTTTGTCTTCACTAATTCTTCAAGTTTAGACCCAATGAAGTGTGCCATTGTTGTGTGGAGTTCAACAATAGAATTTCTTTACATGTATAGGTCGGTGAGGGTGGTACAGTATATAATAAAATACATACATTATATTGTAGAGAATGCACTAATTACAATATGTATAGTGGGACTTACTCTACACATTATCAAAACACTGAAAATTGTACTTCAAGTAATACATGACACTTTTAAAGTGGAAATGGAGGAATGTCTCCCCTTTTATAATTCCTGATCAAAATATTTTACTAAATAAAATTCTTATAAAACCATACTGAACAAATTAAGAACTAACATTAAGATTAGTTCAAGTGAAAACAATAAATTGGCTGCAGAACTTTCACTACAACAGATCATATACCTCAGTGGGCAATGCAATGGTACCACAGAGACCCTGTTCTCCTACTGGAACAGGAGTGTGTAGGCTGATGAGCCTTTATGAGGTAGAACAAAAAAAAAAAAAAAAAAAACCTTGTTTACCTTCTGTGGCTCACAACAGTACAGGGAAGACTTGATAATACCTTCAGTACTGGCAGTAGAGATGTTACTCAGGCCCTGTAACATGTCACATCAGTAGTCAGGTACTCAGAAGTTCATTTGAAAGCAGTAGTAGCTCCCAGGTTATGGTCGTATCGGAGAAACTCCCTCAAAATATAGAGCTGTCTCAGGTACCTCCTCAGCGTCACCCAGTGTGTTTGTGTGTGTGTGTCTGTTGAAATTTGTAATTATTCAAATATGTACTGAATGTTTTTGTTCATTCTATCCCCGATTTGTGTTTTAGTTTCCACAGATATTGACAACAAGCAGGAGTTCAGGCAGTGCTTCTCTGTGTCTGGGGTAAAGCTTCCTGTTGGTTACTTCCTGGGTGTGTCAGCAGCCACAGGTGACCTCAGTGATACCCATGACATCATCTCCCTCAAGATGTTTGATCTCTCCACACCTGATGATGTAAGCCAAAGCATGTTTACAATGAAACCATTATATACTGACCATTTAGGTGTGGCCATTTTGGAGATTCCTCTGTCCCATTACTCTGCTAAATTTATCTTTGTTTAATATGTTAATTATTCATTGCTTCAAAATTAATCTGAATACATGCACTTTTAATAAGAGTGAAAAATACTAAAAATGTTTTGCTTTTAGTGATGATAGCAATGGTTTAGGTATATGGGACCCAACACCTAATTTTTGGGAGTTGCTAAGGTCATACAGTGACTGTACACCATAGGTCAGGTGGAGGGGAGTGGCTGAGGTCACTTTCTCTCAGGACACCATCCACAGTGGAAACTTATACATATGGCATGTGCCCTTGTGTGCTTCACTGTCACAAGAAAGGACATATTTACAGTGAAAATTAGTATTTTTTTTTTAGAAGACAATGCTAATAGAGGGCCTTTAATTCCAACCTCAAGAGAAGTTGCTCCAGTGTCATCTCAGCAGCTGATTTGTCAAATCTGTCAGATGTGCTCCAGGTTCAAGCAGGATTGTGTGAGACAGCTGTCATCAGAACAGCCTGTATTTGCATCACTACCAAAAGACTACAGTGCTGTGACAAATATTGACGAGTGAGAGGAGGAGGGAGAGGTGGCTATAGGATGGGGATTGTGAAGATGAAGGTATTCTCAGAGCAACCTAGGTGTGGTGCAGTGTCATCTCAGCAGCTGATTTGTCAAATCTGTCAGATGAGAAGACAGTACAATTGAGAGCTGAATTCCCAAGGAGGCCACGTGTAAATGCTCAGTACGAAGCAGTTTGAGGTTTTGATTTAGCATCATTAGAACAGTTCAAGTTCGTAGTAAAGGAAGAGGATGCCAAATGCAGTATCTATCCATTTATTCATATACGAGTATCTATCCCCGTTAAATGCCTTGTTCCTGGAAACTCTTGCAAGATGTAGGGTAATCTTCATTGATTGGATTTGTCAAATGATTGTTATGATGTTATAGTTTTTATACAAATGGTAAAAAATTGTCATGTGATTAATGTCACCACATACAGTATTATAACCATACCTCTGATTTACAGGACATACTGGAGGAACGTGTCAACATAATGCCCTCTGCTTCATTTTTTGAAGCTCCTAGAGGTAAGGTTCTTACTGAAACCTTTTCATTATGTCAGCTACTGTGGAAAGTATTGAGCTCATTTCAAGAGCTGAGTTTTTTTTCTAAGTTAAGTAGTGATAATTGGCCTACAGAGATACATTAATTTAGTAGATTTTCTTACCACATAGTACGTTATAATTATTTTTTCACTTCAGTTTTATTATGCTGTTGACAATTTTTTAATGCATTATGATTATTTTCTAATGTAACACTGAGAAGTTTATCTGAAGGCAGGAAAATATGCCATTCCCTCACATGAGATAAAACCCTTGATTGGGAGAAGGAAGTACAACACCTTAAACATAGGGACAGTAATGATCATCAGGGTCCAAGATAAATAGGGTCTTTGTATCTTTACTCACTTCATTTTCATTTTATAAAATATACACTACTGCCAGATGAATCATTTGCCTCCCCACCAAATGGGCAAAGACAACCTTAAGTGGACTTTTTGATATATCTGTATTTATTTTAGTGATAGATATCTAATTAAATCTTCTCTAGAATATAGTGTTGAGTTGGTGGTAAGATAATACACTTTTTTTCCACCAGATCATGTGGAGGATCCAAAGCCTTCCTCCCTGAGTACTGGCAAGCAGGTGCTGCTGTTGATAGTGGGTGTAGTCCTCATCTGTGCCTGTGTTTTCATAGGGGGACTCATCTACTCCAAACAACAAGAGCAACAACGCAAGAGATTTTACTAAGATGTGGCTTGTAAAATGTGTGTGTGTGTGTGTGTGTGTGTGTGTGTGTGTGTGTGTGTGTGTTTGTGTTTGTGTGTGTGTGTGTGTGCGCGCACATGAGCGCACATAGTTTGTTTTTTTATTTTGATTGCAGGTTCATGCATTCACTTTTTTAGCTCAAATAATCCTTAATTTCAATTTCATCTCATGGAATTTAAATTATTTTAAAGGTAAGCACTTCTTGAGATTACAATTTGCAAGTGTGTATATTTTGGAATGAGGCTTAGATTGGTAGGAAGCTGTGTACATTGGTATGTATATTAGTGAGCACTTGTGATGTAACTGGACTTTTTTTTGACATGAGAAATGTGTGTTGAACATCTTTAAGTATTATCTGTACCTACTAAAAAATCAGTTCTCAAAGGAAAGCATGTAGGGCATTAGACTCATGAGATGCAAATCTTGCCAGGATTGTTCGTTTGTTGTCCATCAATTCTGTAGTGTCTAAGTTTGGTTGGTATACTGTAGACAAAGACATTAGCCAGATAGACCATCCTGAGGTAATAAGGGAAGTGGGACCTGCCTAACTCTCATAAACCTGGACTATCTCACTATGGGTGCTGTGAATATACTAAATAACTTCTGATTTTTTGATTCTCCAGTGATTATAGGCTTGGGCCTTGGTTTGAGATTGTGTTGCTTAATTTTATTACCTGCTGGGCTAAGAATGTCAGTTTATTTTTGCCTAATTAGTCATGAGGCACCACTTGTTATTAGAAAGACTACCATACAACTTTATCAGTTGGATTTCTTGAAGGTAGTTATTTGTTACCTGTGGTTTTCTGTCAGTCAGATAAAATGTGTAACTCAGGAAACAGGTTTTAAGGAAATGGGTCAGCTTAATAAATAAAAAAAAAATTATAATTTGAAATTTGAGGTATGTTTCTTCTCCACTTACATGGTTAAATGTAATGGGCTTATTTATGAATGGCTTGAATTTGTTTTAGTGTTCTTTTCACTTCTTATGAGAGGTAATCCTTTTTGAAATTAAGCATTTGAAAAAAAGAATAAATTAATAAAAGTAATTAGGAAATAGGAATCCAGATGAAAACATTAAGTTCTTTTGTTAAGCAGATATCTCTCTCTCTCTCTCTCTCTCTCTCTCTCTCTCTCTCTCTCTCTCTCTCTCTCTCTCTCTCTCTCTCTCTCTCTCTCTCTCTCTCTTGGATGTTCATCTTGAGGTTCTGAATGTCTGCACTGATTAATTAATTACATGAAACCTCTTTAGTAACATCATTGTTTTTTACCTGCTATAATATTTTCTTTTACATAATGGTATTCAGTTTGCATACCATACCCCACCTTTTGACTAAGGCACATGTGCTTTCAGCCAGTAAATCACACCTTTTAAATAGGGCATATATGTTTCTTCCGGTGCTCCATTTTTGCCAATGCTTTTACAGGTCTGGTATGCTTGTGTTACATAACACATCTCATTTAATGTTTAATCATAAAAATAATGCATACAGAAGGAATATGCCTATCAAAGCATAATCCTTTTGTATGTTGCATAATGCCATAAGTAAACAACACAACAAAGGTAAGTGCACACTGGCACAGCAGCCCTCTAGGTGAGCTTATGACTCCCATGGTCTAACTGACATCTGGTAGGGCATACGTGATATTTCAGAATGTTGAAAAGTCCATGAAAATCCCCTTACAAATATTGAAAATCATCAGAATCTGGTCTTCACTGTGAACTTGCCATATGAAAATTGTATGATCCATATCAAAGATACATGGTCGAGTCTAAAGATATCCGATTTGTAAACTCATCTCTTGTTAAGAAATATGTCTGACCCAGAAGCTCCATCCTGTCACCTCATCCTCTTGGCAGGACAGGTGATTGGTACACTTTTGCCATTCCCTTATTTTTTTTATTTTATATTTTCAATGTTAATTAATTAGCCTTGTTCTAATTTCTGAAATCCCAGCCAGAGTATTGACTCATAAGAAAAATTGTGGAAATAGTATATTTATTTACATAATTGCATCAGTATGGCTGTTGGTGCACCACGTCTCCATAGGCAGAAATTTGGCAACCTGACGGAACATCAGCTGCATGCATTATCATGTTCCTATATCATTCTTCTGAGTCTTATGGGTTATATTTTCGTGTGGACTTTTTGTGTACCCTTTGGATGACTTATTATAAAATTCATTTCTCCACATTAGATTGTTAGTCTTATCAAGTTGTATGGATCCAATATGATATAATGATGCCAGGCATAACACAATTTTTTCAGTCATAAGCTTTTAAGCCAGTTTTGAAGGAGCTGTCATGTTAGTGCACACCCACCTTGAAGTTTAACATTTATGATGTAAATTATAACAGTTTTGTATGTGCTGTACATTTCTTAGAATTAGACTCGGTCTTTCATAAGATCTGTAGCTGAAACATTAGCGTATTTTTTATATGATGTAAAGTACCTGTAAGTTGTTAGAAATATTAGCAATTGATTATCATTAATATGCATATCAGGATAACTTGTCACAGGACATAATTTTGAAGATGTCCACTTACAGAAAGTATTTCTGTAATGTCTCATGAGGGAGACTCCATTCAAAACTTTAAAAAAAATTACAACAGAATGCTAAGGGATTTACATAACACATAATCCTGTCCATAATTTGTTGTAATATATAATTTAAGAAGGAATAACAGAATTGATTATCCTGTTTGTTTTTTATAGTGTAATATATGTAATCTAAGTAAGAAATTGCAACATTGAAGATGTTCTTATAATATTTTCAGTTTAGTATGTTTAATATAAGAAAGCAGGATACCCAAGAAGAAAGTATACATATACTTTCATGTAAGCCTAATTATTCCCACAAATACAAAATAGCAAAAAAAAGAGACAGGATACTATTGAAAGTACCATCCCTCTATTTATATAAAAAATTATATATATATATATATATATATATATATATATATATATATATATATGGGAAACTTTTTTTTTTTTATTGGAAAAAAGAGTTTCCCAAAGTGGAGTGGTAAGTTCTCCATTATCATCTTTGTATACCACAATATACAAGTGTCATGGACCCCTTTTGAGCATCATGGAAACAAAAGAAGTTGACCTGAGGGCAGGATAAATTAGCCAAGAGAGACCCTTGCTGTGGACTGAATCTCTGATTAGATAGTCACTTTAAAAACAAATCCAACACATTGCAAATTAACCAAAGACAAACACCACAGCCTGACTCTTGGTGGGCCAAAAATGTGTTTCTACACACTGAATCTAGAAATATGTTCAAAATCCATGTTTGCATAAGAAAGAAATTAATGAAAAGGATATCATCCATGACATATGGGGCTGTAGAATGTCAGTATTACCTGCACTGTAAAAGGCAACAAAAAGGAGGGGAGGATATTGGTGATTCTTGCAGTAAATTTAACATTTCAATTGCATTTTTTTTTTTTCCCTCTTGTATGCCATCTGGAAAAAGACAGTTTTATATTATATATATATATATATATATATATATATATATATATATATATATATATATATATATATATATATATATATATATATATATATATATATATAAAAGATTTTGTGCAACTTTTCACTTTTCTTGAAATTGACATTGAGAATAAAATTGTAGCATTTGAAACTCTTCCTTGAGTGGTATTGACTGCCCACATAAAATACCAGTTACTGCTTATGTGAATATATAAGTTTAATGTATCTTTATGGAGCATTTTAGCTCAGAGAAAATAGACTATACAAATATAGAAATAACTATCATTAAAAGTAAAATATGTCTTGGGAAGGAAAACAGAAAATTTTAGTTGGGATTTACTGCCTAGTTCTTAAAGTTCCCTCAAGGGGAAGGCATAACAGAGGTCTCCACATGCTGCTACTGTCCATACACTTAAAAACACTGCAACTTAAAAAAATCTTGTTTGAATTTTTTTCATCTACTGTAGAATCTAGTCTTTAAACTTTTTCAAAATGCCTCAAAGTTTTCTGAAAGATTGTACTTGTTCATCTCAAGTAAATTCATGCCTCTAGCACTGAATAAATGTCTTAATAAAGTACAACTGGTAAAGTTTTAATTTGTCAAGATTTCTGGTGGGGGAAGTTTATCATTCCCATTTATTTCAAGTGATTAGATATTTGACACATGCCACAGCCTGGCAGAGGAGTTTGGATGGGTGTAAAGAAAACTGAAGGATAATATAGGGAAAAGTACAATAATGAAGTGTACCAGGGAGGCAGTGGTAGGACGAATGTAAGGTTGAATGGTGAGGAAGTGGAGGAGGTAGACTGTTTGAAATAGTATCTTGAATTTATAGCGGTGGATGGAAGAATGGAGAAGGAAGCTAGGAAAGTGTTAAGAGGTATAAATAGACTGTTTGAGAGAAGGGCACTTGGAATGGATGTAAAGAGAATATGAAAGGATAGTAGTGCCTACTGCATAGTATAGTGTGAGACTTGGAGTATGGGAGTAGTTGACAAGAAAAGATTGAATGTAATGGAGATGGGAAATATGAGAAGTGTGTGAAGTAACTCGGATGGACAGCGTCAGAGACAAGGAAGTGAGGAAAACCAGTGTTGTGAAAGACTTAGCAGACAGGCAAAGCAATGTGTTCTGAGATGGTCTGGACATCCAGAGAGATGCAGGATGATCAGCTGGTGAAGGAGATAGTAAGATCAAGTGTAATAGCAAGGTAGGGCACTTAAGGGATAGATTGATAGCACAAAGGAGATTTTAAAGGGAAGAGGACTGATACTGAAGCATACATGGTAGGATGACTGTGCAGGACAGAAGCGAATGGAGACAAATTATGAGTGCATAAGAAATTATGCAACCCTGTGACCTCTGAGAGAAGAAACTTGAGGTAAGGTTACTGAAAAAAAAAAGTTTGGAAAATAAAGCTTTGTGCAATATAAAATGTCTAATGCAGCAGTGAAAGTTCAGCAAAATCCCTTAACCCTTTCATTGCAATATGCAACAACTGACCACTACAAGCAAAGTATGGAGTCTTTATAAACATTCACAAGAAAGAGGGGGATAAAAAGAATAGATTTTGTAGTTTCTAGGAAGTACAATGTTTAGCAGTGGTTATAGAACCAGAAAAGGTATCTCATAGTAGTTAGTGATTAAGGAAAGATGTGTCAAAAAGCAGTGGAAGGGTTGAAGATGATGACCAAGACTCAGTAAAGAAAGCCAGATCACCAGAAGAGCAGCCATGATGACTGGCAGTCAAATATAAGTTTGTGAAGTAATAGACATTAAAGATTCTTCCTGTTGAGGATAGGTTCAAAACCTTTAGGAAGGCAGGATATCAATGCAATAGGTTCAAATCTTTTGAAAGGCAGGAAATCAATACAATAGGACAGCAAATTGAAGAGTTAGAGCAGTCACCCTTTTTAGGAAGAGATTGAATGTAGGCAAACTTTCAGCAGAAAGGAAAGGTTAATGTTGACAAAGTTGGAAGAGTTTGATCAGGTAGAATGCAAGCACAAAAGCACTATTATGGAGAACAATAGGAGGGACCCCATCAGGTTCATAAGCCTTCCAAGGGTTAAGACTAGCAACATTTTTTTTTTTTATGTTAAAGGAGAATTGACCAAGGAAAACAGTTTATATATATATATATATATATATATATATATATATATATATATATATATATATATATATATATATATATATATATATATATATATATATAAGAAAAGGCCCACTGAGGTGCCAGTCCCCAAAGAAGAGTTAAAAGGACTAACCAAACCTAGAGAAATATCATGAGACCTCCCTCTTGAAAAGAAAACAGCTAAAAGGACTAACCAAAGCTAGAAAAGTGTCTTGAGATCTCCCTCTTCAAAAAAAAAATTCAAATTATAAGAATGGGGAAATACAGCAGGTAGGGAGTTCCAGAGTTTACCACTGAAGGGGATGAAGGATTTTGAATACTGGTTGACTCTTGCATTAGAGAGGTGGACAGGATATGGGTGAAAGTCCTCTTGTGCAGCAAAGCTATGAGAGGAGGGGAGGCATGCAGTCAGCAAGATCAGAAGAGCAGTAAGCATGAAAATAGAGGTAGAAGATAGCAAGAGATGCAACATTGTAGCTATGAGAAAGAGGCTGAAGACAGTTAGAAGAGGAGTTGATGAGATGAAATGCTTTTGATCCCAACCTGTTTAGCAGAGCAGTGTGAGTGGAACCCCATGTATGAGAAAAGTTCTCCATACCTAGACAGATACAGCCCATGTGCAGAGTCAGCAGCTGGGGGTGTAAGAAAACTGGTGGAGACGACTCAGAACACCTAACTTCATAGAAGCTGTTTTTACCTAGAGATGAGATATGAAATTTCCAATTTAGGTTATTATTAAAGGGCAGATAGAGGTTGTTCAGTGTACAAGATGGGAACATTTGACTGTCAGTGAAGAAGAGAGTATAGTTATATAAAAAAGTTGTTATTGGAATTTGATGCAAGTAGTCAAGAGGTTGTCATTTATTGGTATGGTCTCCCATAGACAGAAATGTATAACCTATAGTAATAAGAAATGGTAATTAAGGGAAATAAAATGTGAAAATACACTCCACAAATTTCCCAGATAAAATAAGGACAATGAACTAAGCAGTGAACATGAGGGGAGCCACAATAGGCACACTGATTGACTCAGAATGTTACTTGCTCAGCTACTAGATGTCAGCTGTTGTGGCAAGTATGGCTTTCCATTCATTAATGTGTGGTAGTTGGGGAAGCCAGATTTAGCTCGTTATTTACCTGTTTTCAGTAACAAAAATCCTGTTTTCTTTTGGTAGTGAGTTTGCCTTCTCTTTCCTGAGCACCTTTATATATATATATATATATATACATACACACACACACACATGTCTTTTCATAGACATCCAACACTTCAAGAAGTAAACATTTCATGCAGGGAAGCCATAGAACGCCTGACTTCTGATCTTTCCAAATTTTCTGATTGAGGCAGAGCAAACTTGGTATTGTTCAATGCCTCAAAAACTCAATTCCTCCATCTATCAACTCGACACAACCTTCCAGACAACTATCCCCTCTTCTTCAATGACACTCAACTGTCCCCCTCTTTTACACTGAACATCCCCAGTCTGTCCTTTACATACAATCTGAACTGGAAACTTCACATCTTATCTCTAGCTAAAACAGCTTCTACGAAGTTAGATGTTCTGAGACGTCTCCACCAGTTTTTATCACCCCACCACCTGCTAACTCTGTACAAAAGCCTTATCATTCCATGTATGGAGTATGCTTCACATGTCTGGGGGGATTCCACCCATATCACTCTTCTAGACAGGGTGGAATTGAAAGCTTTTCATCTCATTAACTCCTCTCCTCTAACTGACTGTCTTCAGCCTCTCTCTCATCGCCACAATGTTGCATCTCTAGCTATCTTCTACCGCTATTTTTATGGTAACTGCTCTTCTGATCTTGCTAACTGCATGCCTCCCCTCCTCCCACTGCCTCACTGCACAAGTCTTTCTTCTTTCTCTCACCCCTATTCTGTCCACCTCTCTAATGCAAGAGTTAACTAGTATTCTCAATCATTCATCCCTTTCTCTGGTAAACTCTGGAACTCCATGCCTGCTTCTGTATTTCCACCTTTCTATGACTTGAATTCCTTCAAGAGGGAGGTTTCAAGAAACTTATCCTTCAATTTTTTACTATTGCTTTGGACCCTTTTCTGGGACTGGCATCTCAGTGGACTTTTTTTTTTATTGGATTTTTGTTGCCCTTGCCCAGTATCCCTCCTACATAAAAAAAAAAAAAAAATATATATATATATATATATATATATATATATATATATATATATATATATATATATATATATATATATATATATATATATATATATATATATATATTGTGCTCAATAGAGATACAATAAAATCCCTCTCATCCGGCATTCGAGTATCCAGCAGCTTCAAGTATCCGGCACATTTTTCCCCGAGCCTTAAAATCAATAAAAAAACAATGTGTACTCATAAAATTGATTAAAATTCCCGCGTGAGGCATACTTTGTCCCCTCGCCACCAGAGCGTACTGCTTCACGCCACCCGCGGCCCACTGCACTGTGTTTACTCAGTGACTCAGTCCCACGTGTGCACTGTTTACTTCCTGACACCATCCTCATGCCTAAAGTTGTGGAAAAGAGGAAGCGTGTTGTGCTTACACTTAAGCAGCTGATCAGATCAGCTGCTGATTAAGATCAGCTGATCTTTGTTATGGTAAGATGCATGAGTGTAGGGTGGTGATTGTGGACATAATTTCACTTCTATTCAAGTATCCGGCAATAGCTTGTTCAGTAACATTAATCTAACCTGATCATTAACCTTATTGTCCAAAATTCTCTTGCCCATTGATGTTAATGGTATATTACCACTATTGAGCACGATATATATATATATATATATATATATATATATATATATATATATATATATATATATATATATATATATATATATATATATATATATATATATATATATATATATATATATATATATATATAATTTGTGTAACACCTAATTATTGAGTAATTTCAAAATATGTTACATATTAGTCTTACCAAGAAATGTTGGGTCATTTAAAAAAACAAGTTTTGAAGAGTAAAAACAAATTATAACATAAGCAGTATATGTAACAGCCTTGATTGTATTGTTGGTTTAATGAGACAATTGCCACAAGCAATCTTTTACATAAAAAAAAAAATCTATACAATGATAATTTTTATAGCACTTCACCAGGATTCCTATAGAAATGTAAGAAATATATGAGTATACAGATAATAAATTTTTAAAACTGTTAAGTAAGTTTTGTATTTAATAAAAATAAGTCCATACTGATACTTATGTCTTTCAGTTACTCTTCAGATACTAACTGAATATTACCCATCAAGTAAGATTGCTACAATGCTACTACAATAAGATATGGAATTCATATCATGGAAGGCTAGAATGTTGTCTGTATGTATTTATCTATTCTGCAAACTCATCTGTCTGCAGCTATATTTGAGGCTAAGCTTTAAGATATGTCTGTCAAGGCATGGCTTTGCTTCCTTTTTCTTTAATGCCCAATATTGAATTAAAAATAGTGTGTTCTTATAACATATCTAATATATGGCAACAATATACATCAGTAGTACAAGTGTATATTATTACATACTCGACGGAAGTACTGGATAAAGTACTCAACTCTGTGTGTAGTTACACTACAACTCTCTGCCTTTAATACTGGCAACTAATATTAATAATATATTCCAACATTTGCAATGACATCATGGCATATATATATATATATAAATAAGGTAAATATATAACAAACATAGCACTCCCTATGATACTACATCCTTTAATGTTGACATTTACATAGTTTGGACCATGTCATCCTCTACTGTTTCTTCTCAGGAGAGAGAAGTCTTTGCTCATCTCTTAGTTGATACTATGGCAGTACCTCAGGACAATAAAGATTCAAATATATTAATGATAAAACTTATTTAATTTGTGATTTATTTTTCAGAATCAGTGAATTAAACGAGCTGATAATTTTCTTTGAATATCAATATCCAAAGGCCTCATCAGCACTTGCTTTCCCCTTAAAAATAAAATAAAATACATTAAAAATTAGTAATATAATGGTAATTAAACCAAACATCAAGAAAAAGAAACTTGTAGATGGACGGTCCACAAACAAATTTAGGTCACACACATCACCCCAACAATGCAACAGGTACAACTTTGAGCCTTAGTATCAACGAACTAGTACAGCATCTTATGTCACTTCCACATATCCACTTCTATACTCCTCACAAATTTTCACATTGAGCACAAGGAATTATGGAAAATCACAAAAGAACTCACATGATCACTCTACCAGAGTTGTGGAATGGATAGAATATTGGTAACTAAAACCAAGTGCAGCTGATAAAACTTAATGTCATATTGATATTTGTGGATAATTATATATGTACTGGTCACAACATTGTGAACAGGTCCAGTAATGCCAATAAACATACTCTATCAAATATCGTATCAAATTAAGATTGATTACAAGTTAACAAGTCACAAGAGATACAGTTGCAGATAATAAATACCTCATATTCCACTTGGGATGAACAATATGAAACATGTTTCACTCTCAGTAAACTGTAACTTTATAGAACAAGTTGACCATCAATACTTTGGCATCCTTGATTCTAGAGCCTTCCCAAATTAGAAGTTTTCCAAGATTAACTGAGGTTTACCTCTTAACACCTCTAATACACCACTTGATACATCTAAAAACTTAAATAGTGTACCTTGTATGCCAAAGAATGTTTTCATAGAATTAAACAGCTACTCCACTAAATTAAACACAGATGTTACAGAACAGAAAAAAGATCAGCCTGGGGAAATTGGTGTATTACGCTGCTTCTTCCTAATGTTTGCCAATTGGTTTTCTCCACAAATCTTACTCAATGAAATGTTGTGGCACTTCTGCAATTTCAGCAACCAACCCCTCAGTATACTCAGTGATGTTCTAGACCAAATTCTCTAGGAAACACCTTAACTTGTTCCATCATCATTGCGCAGATGTCCACATCATCAGTCTTTCACTGTTAAAATGATAATGATCTGTAATCTTTTTATCTTTCATTCTTTTTTTGTATGCACATTTGTTTATTTGAATTGCTGTCAACAAAGAATTGCTTAAACTTTTCCTGCAGTTTCTTTATATCCTATACCTTATGCTATAAGCTACACACAGGTGATGGACAGAAATACCAGGGTCTAGCTATTGCAACATTCCCACTTGTCTTTTATTGCTATTATGTTATGTTTTGCATTTTGTGGCATGCACAAAGGCCTCTGCAGGGCAATATTGATATGGGGGGAAATTTACCTAACACTGCTACAATTGCAGTGCCATGTGCAGCCACACAGTAAGCTAATCACATGGCCATGGTATGTATAAAATGCAGAGAATATAGCCAGCTGAAAAAATACTGGATTAAATGATGCTAGGGTATTGATGATCAACTTGTATAATTTTACATTATGTTATTTAATGACTCTAAAATTGCATATGAAATAATTCATTCATTATATTGCAATGCTTATCTTGGTCCACAAGACTTTTGATATTAAGAATTCATAATGATCAAGCAAAAAATATGATATATGGATGAATTACAGCAGTTGTTGAAAGCAACATGAAAATGTTTTCTAACACCAGTTTTAAAAGTAAGAGAATGGGATTTCTCTGACTTACAAAACTAGTCTGTCAAAAAAATAGCAATAAATAAATCAAAGAAATAAAAAAATAAAAAATAAATAAATAAATAAAAATAAATCAATAAAAATAATAAATAATAGCCGCTGTTTGCTATTCCCTCTTCTACATGAAAGAAATATACTAAATCATATATATAAGCAGTAAAAACGTTAGTTGAGGAAGGATCTGTGGTGTGAGAAGAATGGATAGTAGTACTGTGGTAATGAAAATATGCACAATAGATTTGGTGTGCCATACAGAAATGAAGGAATTGACTGTAAGGTGATCGAGGAAGTCAAGTTCTGCACGTTAAGGTTGTTTCATCACGTGAAAAGAATGGCAAAGTGAGGTTAGGAAAACAATAGGATATGCGACAACATACACTTGTTATAATGTACAACTATCACAGTGCACTGAAATTTTGAGATTTAATCTGAATAATGAACCAAAACTGGCAAGATGAACTTGCCACTCAAGTAAGCACTGAAATTCTAATAAAAATTTAATCAGAATAACAAACTGAAACTTGCAAGACTGACTCACCAGCTGTGTGAGCTCCTGCTCATCTATCCACACCAGCACCACTTTTCATGAACTAAAAACATAAACATTCAGTTTACCACACAACTTGTAATATTTATGTCTGCTCCCTGATACATTGCTGTGATTTTCTGTGTATTTTTTTTCCCTCACCAATCCTTCCACTATCCATGGATCATCATCATCAGGATGAGAAGACTGAGAAGAAAACTCAACTCCTTTTCTCTAACTAACTGTCTTCAGCCTATTTCTCATCACTGCAATGTTGCATCTCTAGCTATCTCCTACTGCTATTTTCATGCTAACTGCTCTTCTGATTTTGCTAACTGCATGCCTCCCCTCCTCACACGGCCTTGCTGCACAAGACTCTTCTTTCTCTCACCCCTATCCTGTCCACCTCGCTAATGAAAAAGTTAACCAGTATTCACAATCATTCATCCATTTCTCTGGTAAACTCTGGAACTCCCTGCCTGCTTTTGTACCTTCTTACCTTCCTATGACTTGAATCCCTTTAAGAGGGAGGTTTCAAGACACTTATCCTTCAATTTTTAAGCGTTGCTTTGGACCCCATTTGGGGACCGGCATCTCAGTGAGCCTTTTTTTATTGGAATTTTGTTGCCCTTGGCCAGTGTCCCTCCTACAAAAAAAAAAAAAAAAAAAAAAAAAAAAAAAAAAAAAAAAAAAAAAAAAAAGCATTGAAGATCACTGAGAAACACAAACAAGGTGCTACACTTATGCAGTTGTGTAGCATGTATAGTTAAGCAAAAAGTACATATATATTGTTGTGTTACCTCAAATGTAGTAGTGCAAATGTGTTCATTTTGATATTTTTCTAAAAAAAACTGGAATTTTTTTTATTTTCTGGTTCCCTGGAACCAATTAATTTTTTCCCAAAGGTTCTTCAGTTGCCATAGCATACATTTGCCATAATGAACACTATATTAGAACAAATCATATATGTAGACATGTACCCTACTGTGTGTGTGTGTGTGTGTGTGTGTGTGTGTGTGTGTGTGTGTGTGTGTGTGTGTGTGTGTGTGTGTGTGTGTGTGTGTGTGTGTGTGTGTGTGTGTGTGTGTGTGTGTGTGTGTGTGTGTGTGTGTGTGTGTGTGTGTGTGTGTGTGTGTGTGTGTGTAAATAAAATCTCAATTATTATTATTATTACCTGTATGTAAAGCTATTATTAATTTCACTGGTTATTTTTGGTTTCATGGGTGACAGAAGGGTGCAATGATACATTATCTGGCTTTGAATGTTATCCAGCAAGATCTTGGCTGCTATAAGTTGGATAATTGAGAGACTACTGCATCCAACATATATACATTACTAAAATAAATAAATAAAAAAAAAGATGAAAGATGAATGACAGAATTTGAGCATGCAAGGAAGAAAAACAGGAACTGGAATCTTCTGTTGCAGTCAAAATAAATTATCAGGAACAGGCATCACATGTTGGTGGGTACATGAAGTCTTCCAGATGGTCTATTATGGTATTGTTTTCTTGTCTGCTTAAGGATTACCAAATAAAACTCAAATAATCATTGCATCTAACACTGAGCTGCACTTATATAAGTTTAGCTAACATCTTAGTATTGCTATCAGCAGTTCTTTACTTTGAGGATAGCAAGTGATA
The DNA here is from genome assembly GCF_035594125.1 of Scylla paramamosain. Taxonomy (NCBI): domain Eukaryota; kingdom Metazoa; phylum Arthropoda; class Malacostraca; order Decapoda; family Portunidae; genus Scylla; species Scylla paramamosain. The sequence goes on along the minus strand of NC_087162.1, from coordinate 6,267,866 downwards.
TAAATTTTAAATTAAGAAATCATAATTAAAGGCAAGATGAATAATCAATGAGAAGGGCCACAAGTCTTCCCAAGTTCAAACTTTAATCATACACAGGTACAATACCTGTCCAATATTACCAATCTCAAGGCAAATGAAGATCTGTCCATCTGTCTATCTACCTATCTATCCAAATACCTGACCAAGATCATCCTTTAATTAGCGGGTTCACAATGGGCAGAGTTGCTGGTAGTGAATGGCTGTTTTAATGCAAGACTCATTATATGCTTCCACAGTTCTCTGGAGAAGCACATTCTAAAATCCCTCTTGTGATACATCTTGACAATCTTTACCACTGTCCTGCTAAGATTTTGCATCAAAGCATAACTGTTTCTTTCATATGAACCAGGATTTATAAAGTTGGATGTTAATTATATAACTTAAATATAAACTAAGCTTACATGGAGGAAAAAATAGCATTGGGATGATATATCCCAAAGTCATGCTAATGTCTGTAGTGATGGTGGCTGGAAATGTTCCTAATATTTTATTGGTTGGTTTGATAACACAAAAATGACAAAGATTTTTTTCCAGCATACCAAGTTTTTAATATAAAATTTAGTTGGTGAATCTGTTTTTTTTCTTTAAGCCACTGTGAACACTCCAATTGAAGTACCTAAGACAAAAACAACATGCATTATCTCATTATAGAAATAAAGATACAGAGGAAGGGGTTCCCAGTCTCCTCTTTTGTTGCCATTCTACCACCTCTTTTTGCTGCACATGGATTATGGTGGCACAATTCTATCCAGGCCAGTCTCCCTACTACAGTGATTGAAAAGTAGTGCAACTGTCAAAAATATCAACTCCACATTGATGTGTGGTAAAAAGATGCCTACAGAAAGAAGCATGCAATCAAAAATAATGTAACTGGCATATTTCATATCATCTATCTTAACAAAGGCAAATATTGTAATTAGATATTTGGAGACTTCATCTTCCTGAGACTTTATCAAATGGAGTTTTGAATGCTTAATGTAAGCAGCAAGAAATAGAAGTAACATATATGTGATAGCAATATTTGACTACAGTTTTGGGGTCAATACACCACTCCCAAAAATGCATATCCAATATTCTTGTTTCTGCACACAAAAATCTCACATTATCAACTTGGTCTCTCTCTCTCTCACACACACACACACACACACACATGCATGCACATACAGTGACACTAAGGACTAAATCACTGATAATCATAAACCAGCTGCACATCAGATAGGACAGAAAATAATGTTTTCAACATGGATCTTTAAAAGAGATCAACAGTGTTGTTATTAGGTGTTAATGCTCCATACATTATGAAGGCATACAGGATCCCTTAAAGAATAAATCACAAAGCTCATGATCCCCTTAGACTAAGTGGTATGCAACACTCATCAACTGATTTCTTCATTGTCACACACTCATCTGAAAAATTAAAATACCATGGAGCTCACAAACCCTAATACATACTGATGCTTAGTACTGCATGGGACTCAAGAGCAGAACAGTAGGAATCAACATTATGAGATGCAATGAAAACATCAAAACATATAAATTTAAGAGATAAAGTTAGAATACACAGCAAATTTAACTCTGAGGACAAGAATTACAGTGGGGTATCATCCAACTTGGTTGCTGTCCACTGGGCAAGGCAAGGAAGATCCTGAAATGATGTGTGTTGAAGATGTAGCAGCACTTGGCAATGATAAGGTTGGGGCAATGGATAGAGATGGTTGGAGGTATCATCAACCATCTAACTACTGAAGAGATTATGGGATAATCTGATGTAAGATAATGATGTTAACACATATAATTACTGATATGTCAGTACAAGCAGAGTATAATGCTGGCTTATCCATGAAAGCCCACTAAGAATCTGTTTTCACTAATGAATTTCTGCCCTCTATAACCTTATCTGTAACACCACCTATTGTGTAGCCTTCTATTTTAGGATACCTAAGCCTCCACAGCAAAGCCATGCAGAAAATGTCCCACTAACCTAAGGACACCATGGCAAGCTTCCAATAATCATGTCATTCCCTACTCAGCACAAACATAACAAAATATTGAAACTGGTTTATAGTTACTTTCCTGCATGTCTATCTATAGACCTATATCCTACGATGATTTGAACAAGTATAGACATATTACTGTTCTGGTATTCATAGCTAGCATAACATCATTAGAAGTACATACTTACACTTGGAATGTTTGTGACTTGTGCATAACAATCCCCTCTCTCTTCCTCATTCACATTTCTTGGTTCAACCTACACACACACCCACATTATTTGTTTAACTGAAATTCTCTCTCTCTCTCTCTCTCTCTCTCTCTCTCTCTCTCTCTCTCTCTCTCTCTCTCTCTCTCTCTGCTGCCTTAGCCTAAAGCCCTATATATATATATATATATATATATATATATATATATATATATATATATATATATATATATATATATATATATATATATATATATATATATATATATATATATATATATATATATATATATACACACACACACACACACACACACACACACACACACACACACACACACACACACACACACACACACACATGGAACATTAAGATCTAAATCCTTCAACAGTGTGTGTGTGTGTGTGTGTGTGTGTGTGTGTGTGTGTGTGTGTGTGTGTGTGTGTGTGTGTGTGTGTGTGTGTGTGTGTGTGTGTGTGTGTGTGTGTGTGTGTGTGTGTGTGTGTGTGTGTGTGTAGACCAAACAATGAAATATGTGAGAGAGAGAGAGAGAGAGAGAGAGAGAGAGAGAGAGAGAGAGAGAGAGAGAGAGAGAGAGAGAGAGAGAGAGAGAGAGAGAGAGAGAGAGAGAGAGAGAGAGAGAGAGAGAGAGAGAGAGAGAGAGAGAGAGAGAGAGAGAGGGGGTGGGGGGGGGCAGGGAGGGCATTTGTTATAAAGTCAAACACATTGTAATTATGTAATTGTGATGATACTTATAATAGTTTCAAATACAATGATATATAATTATTGCAAATAATGACACAAGATATAAATAGACAATTAAGGAAAGTTTTGTTATACCTGTGCTCAGTATGAAACAGAATGATTAGTAGGTGCATGCCTTGACATTAGATGCTTACTGTGTCTGGGCTGACCATAGCAATGTTATAGAAATGTCTCAAAAAAAAAAGTAACTAATAATAAGCACATCATCAACTGCTCTCTCTGTTGGGTGGAGTTACATGTCAGAAAAGTTGAGGCAGGGAATCCAATGACAGTGAAATTATATTTCCCCCCAAAGTGTAAAGTCTTTTATGAGGAACCTGGCACATCACTGCCTGCTGAGTAGCAGGTAGAAAAGTTCTCTATGGCCAGATTAATAACAAACTTCTGATCCTTTCCACATCTTATGCCATAAAGATCTGGTAACATTTAAGAAGAAAAATATCTAATGCGATACATTAGGCTGCAGCTTGGAGTAAATATCACAGTCCTCCTGCTTGGATGAAGGTTTTGTACAGATAATATATGCTACACACCTCCTGGGCAAGTGGTGTCTACTACACTGGAGAAGGGAGCATCAGAAACTAATGCTGTTATGCATCAAACTTTAAAATGTTAATAAAATCAACACATAAATGTAAGGAGCTTAACAGGTGCCAATAATGTATGCAATCATCAGAATCACTGATTGCTCTACGACCAGATTTTGATGATCATGCTCCTTAGGATTGCCTTACTATTATGTTCTCCAAAGGTAGTCATATCAGTACACTGAGAACTTTTGTATGCCTGAACCTGCCAAGCAACCCATGTCTGTACCTAGTTTAAGGTGGATGGTAAAGACTCTTCAAAAGAAGGCCAGTACGAACTTATAACTTCCCCAGTAAATGTTCTCTCAAATTTAAAACATGAAAATTCATACTTACCAAGTGATAATTCATTGCCAGACATTACCTATATCAGATGATACCTCACTGTCCTTCATTAGTTAAAAATTTTTTTTTTTATTTTTTAGTAGTATCCACTGCAAAAAGAATTGTTTTCAAAAGAAAGCCTTGCTGTCTATCCTCACTTTAAGTCCAGCATCAAAACACTTTAACAATTCAAGTTTTCAAATTCTACATCAAAGACAAAATAAAGTTCAGAACAAATCAATGTTACATGTGTCTCACCATAAAAATTACATAAGATGATAAATCATTAGTTATGAAAGAAAAGGCTACATAATATATGCACAACTGTTTGCTCTGTAACTTAGGTATAGCAAATGCTAGTAGATTTCAATGAAAACTGACAATATTGTATGAACTGATTTCCATTCTTATCAGTATATCATGATTTAACAAACCCACTTTTCTTAATTTCCAAAAACCTACCAGCACTAAAACAAGTCTAAGTGCAAACAAGAGTACATGTGGTCATCACATTTTTCTGCTCACACTCACAATATATATATATATATATATATATATATATATATATATATATATATATATATATATATATATATATATATATATATATATATATAAAACACAAGAGGCCACTCCACTGTTCATGTTCATGTTCATATCTCTGTGTTAGTCTTCAAAATCAAAATAATCTATAGGTGGTGGCTTAGTAGTGGATGAATCGGCTTCTTTCTTCACAGAACCCAATTTCTCTAGCTTCTGCATGCCTTGACCATTGCCACTGAGAAGGACAAAATATTATCACTGCCAATGTCTAAGAATTATAATATGAACTAGTTACTTACCTCTATTTATGTAATTTATTTATATAATTTAACTGCTCAAATGCCCAGCCAACATCTAAGAAGGGATTTCTCAAAAGTCAAGATCCTAAATGTGTAAGACCAAGACTAACAATAACAAAGCTTTCTTCTATGTAGCACAGTTCTGTCCTCAGAGGCAATCAGTGTTGTGTGAAGTGCAATTCAAAAGTTCTTAGCTCGCATGGAGTGCAAACAGAGTTGGAATGCAAGTGAGTACTAAACAACTGTATCTTCACACAAAATGCCAGTGACAGGAAAACATGTTTTTTTTTTTTACCCATAATTTTCAGGTCACTTTTTATATCATATGCACTTTGTTTTTTTATTGGTTATCTTTGAGGATGACAGATTTAAAGGAACAGTGTCTGCTTCAGGTCTTTCTTCAAACTCAGGTAAAAATTGACACTGATCCACAAGATATTTAACCAAGTGTTTGGTGAAGGTGCAATGAGCATTACTCAGGCTTTTAAATGGTTCTCTGCTGATGGCAGATGCCATCAGCACCAGAACTATCCATTAGGACCACTGCTAAATGATTAACACCACTCCATTTGAATTATCACCAATTCATTCTCACAGGGGAACTCAACATGAAGCGAGTTGCTGCAAACTTCATAACCTGTCTGTTGACCACACACCACAGACTGCATTAGCTGAGTGCAAAGATCTCTAAGAATATGTCCTATGTGATCAAAACCCCATTCCAGGGTTATCGCTAGCGATGAATAGTCACTACAATTCAGAAACCAAGCAGCAGTCATTCCAATGGAAGAGTCTAAGTTCACCCCCACTAAGGAAAGCAAGGCAGGTCAAAAGCAATGTCAAGAGTCTGCTAATTGGACTAACTGACTTGGAGCAGGTTGCTCATGTTGAGTTCCTTCCTGGAGGTCAGACATTGAATCAGCATTTTTTATAATGAGGTCCTGAGGTGTTTCAGAAACAAGTGAGATGGAAACATCCTGACAAGTAGCATGTACAAAATCTACTTCATCACAACAAAGCACCTATGTAACAAAATTTCCATCTGTTCTATCAAGAACATTAAACTGTTTGCAATATGGAAATGATACATAATTATTATGAAGGAGCATTTTACTCTAATACAATTAATTTGGAGAAAATAACATACCTGACTGAAGACTTGAGAGACCAAACTGGAGCTGGAACCTTGCGCTGGCCCTGTTCCCTCTGCACCACAGTCAACACACTGATAGGTGGCAGGTAACACTGCCAAATGAACATATTCTTTACTTTTAGAAATGTTTTTAGCTAGTAAATATACATCCATCCTTTAGTATATATATATATATATATATATATATATATATATATATATATATATATATATATATATATATATATATATATATATATATATATATATATATATATATATATATATATATATAAATTAAGCTTCCTATATGACTTTCTTTTTACATCCATTATACTCATCCAGGTCACCCGAAATCAATTTTCTTTTTTTTATCCCAAATGACTCAAAATTATCCCAGAAGTATAAAAAAAGAAAAAGTTTGAAATCACCATTTTTAAAGTCTTTCATCTTGGCTCACTCTGGTGCTGCCAGATGTATAATTTTGGAATTGTGCTACATGTGTCATTTACTGCTAATTTTGTAACAGTAAATAATAATCTGTGATATATATGTGCATGATGAAAGCATATTCATACAGGGGCATATTTTTCATTCACAAATAACTATCCCAGCTAAATGTTGTTTTGCAACATGTGGACAATGAAGGATTAGATAGGCTTGTCCATGAGCAGCATGGCTCATCAATGCATTGCTGGAGTGTGGATATAATGCCAAGGTCATCAGATTCATCAACATCATTATCACTTGGGACTAGAAATGCCTGTTGCCTTGCACATGAAGATGACCGTGTCTCCTTTTTCTTCCTTGTACTGGAGGCATAGAGTCAGTCAGATGTTTTGGATGGGGAAGATGAGGTGGAAGCATGTGAAGGAGAGGGAGTGTGTGGAGGTGGTGGGAACACACTTAAGTATTCTGCCTCAAGTTCTTCTCTTCCTTCATTTGCAGATCAAATACATTATCAGGATCAGCATCACTATAATCCATGCTAGTATGTGACACTGTCTTGATCAACATCTTCCTCAAGATATAATTGCTCATCAATCTCATTGACAGTTAAAATGCAGTGACAGCTGCCTGCCATTTGACTCAGAGGCAAGTGATGGGGAAACCAATAGTGAGTGGACCATATTGCAGGAAACTGTATTGATATATACTTGTACAGTTACTAGCAGTAATTACTGTTTAGGTACCTGCCAAAATAATTACTCCCAGTTAGGTCTAAAGCACTGGATCAGGGGGGGTGCTGTGAACTTATCATTAAAGCCAGCTGTGACCTCACTGAACATTTCCCTTTGTGTCTCACAACACAAGGGGGCAGTCACAGCCTGCCCTTTAAAGACAACTCTCTTCATCCACACAAAACTACAAGCACCTAATAACACACACACACCCTTCACTGAAAAATTTAAAAATTATCATGACGACTCCTACACCAACCTCAGAGTCCCCATCTGGGGAAGGGACCACAAATGTCCCTAAGTCGGACTGCTCTTCTGATAGCGACCCTGTGTGTCTTGACACCCCCCTCAACTTTATCTTGATTAACTTCAGCTATATTCACAGTCTAAGATCTAATTTTCAATCTGTAAAACACCACCTCTTCTCTTCTAAACCTCATCTTCTTTTCCTCACTGAAACTCAGGTGTTGAGGCAACTGACAGTAGCCCCTTTTCCGTTCCCTCCTACTTTCTCTATCCTCATTTCAATCCAAAGTTGGATGCTGCATTTATGTGCGCAACGATTTAACCTGCTCTCATCCCCACACTCTTTTATCTTCCAAGTTTTCCACCATCTGGCTACAACTACAGAGTGCCTCTCAAACTAAATTTATCTGTGCTGTATACCTCTCACCTAACTCCTATGACTATAAGAAATTCTTGGACTACTTAACTTCCAAAATGGAGCACATTCTGATTCTCTTCCCTTTTGTGAAGATCTCCATTCTTGGAGACTTCAATGTTCACCACCAATTTTGGCTTTCCTCTCCCTTCACTGACCATCCTGGTGAAATAGCTTTCCACTTTGCTATCCTCAACGACCTAGGGCAATTGGTGCAACACCTTACTCATATTCCTAACCGTCTTGGAAATACACCCAACATTCTTGACCTTTTCCTGATCCGTAATCCTTCTGCTTATGCTGTCACCCTCTCTTCTTCATTGGGCTCCTCCGATCACAATCTTGTATCTTGTCCTATCGCTCCAATCCCTCCTCAGGATCCCCCTAAGCAAAGGTGTCTCTGGCATTTTGCCTCTGCTAGTTGGGGGGGACCTTAGGAGGTATTTTGCTGATTTTCCTTGGAATGACTACTGCTTCCATGTCAGAAATCTGTCTTTATGTGGTGAGTGCATAATGGAGGTGATAGTGTCTGGCATGGAGGCGTACATTCCTCACTCTTTTTCTCGTCCTAAACCTTCTAAACCTTGGTTTAACACAGCTTGTTCTTGTGCTATACATGATAAAGAGATGGTCCACGAAAGATACTTAAGCTTTCCATCACCAGAATCTCATGCACTTTATATTTCTGCCCAGAACCATGCCAAGTCTGTTCTCCAACTAGCCAAAAACTCCTTCATTAATAGAAAGTGTCAAAATCTTTCAAGATCTAACTCCCCTCGTGACTTCTGGCATCTAGCCAAAAAATATCTCCAATAACTTTGCTTCTTCTTTCCCTCCTTTATTTCAACCAGATGGCACCACTGCTATCACATCTATCTCTAAAGCTGAACTCTTTGCTCAAACCTTTGCTACAAACTCTACCTTTGATGATTCAGGGCTTGTTCCTCCCTCTACTCCACCTTCTGACTACTTCCTGCTACCTATTAAAATTCTTTGCAATGATGTTTTCCATGCCCTCCCTGGCCTAAACCCTTGGAAGGCTTATGGACCTGAAGGGGTCCCTCCTACTGTTCTCCGAAACTGTGCCTCCATCCTTGCACCTTGCCTAGTCAAACTCTTTCAACTCTGTTTGTCAACATCTACCTTTCCTTCCTGCTAGAAGTTTGCCTACATTCAGCCTGTTCCTAAAAAGGGTGACCACTCTAATCCCTCAAACTACCATCCTATTGCTTTAATTTCCTCCTTGCATAAAATTTTTGAATCTATCCTCAACAGGAAGATTCTTAAACATCTATCACTTCACAACCTTCTATCAGAACTTCTTGTCCTATCCACTCTTACACTGATGATATCACCCTGTACTTTTCCATGTCTTTTCATAGATGCCAAACCCATCAGGAAGTAAACATTTCATGCAGGGAAGCCACAGAATGCCTGACTTCTGATCTTTCTAAAATTTCTGATTGGGGCAGAGTAAACTTGGTATTGTTCGATGCCTCAAAAACTCAATTCCTCCATCTATCAACTCAACACAACCTTCCAGACAACTATCCCCTCTTCTTCAATGACACTCAACTGTCCCTCTCTTCTACACTGAACATCCTCGGTCTGTCCTTTACTTATAATCTGAACTGGAAACTTCACATCTCATCTCTAGCTAAAACAGCTTCTATGAAGTTAGGCATTCTGAGATGTCTCTGCCAGTTTTTCTCACCCCCCCCTCCAGCTGCTAACTCTGTACAAGGGCATTATCCCTCCATGTATGGAGTATGCTTCACATGGCCAGGGGGGTGTTCTACTCATACCACTTTTGTAGACAGGGTGGAATCAAAAGCTTTTCGTCTCATTAACTCCTCTCCTCTAACTGACTGTCTTCAGCCTCTCTCTCATCACTGCAAAATTGCATCTCTAGCAGTCTTCTACTGCTATTTTCATGCTAACTGCTCTTCTGATCTTGCTAACTGCATGCCTCCCCTCCTCCCGCGGCCTCGCTGCACAAGACTTTCTTCCTTTTCTCACCCCTATTCTGTCCACCCCTCTAATGCAAGAGTTAACTAGTATTCTCAATCATTCATCCCTTTCTCTGGTAAACTCTGGAATTTCAAGACACTTCAATTTTTGACTACCGCTTCGGAACCTTTTCTGGGACTGGCATCTCAGTGCTTTTTTTTTTTTTATTGGATTTTTTTTTTGTCCTTGGCCAATGTTCCTCCTACATAAAAAAAAATTCAAAAAAATAACCTGTTGCCACTCTTGGGCTATGAATTACTCAGTAGTGACTCATGTCAACTACCCACCAGGTGAAGGCTTTTGTATTCCTCAAAAACTAATCCTTAAGGCTCCACCCGCTTGACGTTGACATTGATGTTGATGTGGGTAGTTGACAGGTGTCACTATTGAGTAATTAATAGCCCAAGAGTGGCAAAAAGTTTACTGCTGGTGACTGTACATACTCGTACATAATTATTAACAAGCAGTAATCTAAAATTCCATGAACTTGGTTAAATAAATATCCTTTTATAACTCCAAAAAAAATTAATGTGGTAATACTAACCATTCCACGATAAGCAGTGGCAACCACATTTTTGTTTGGTTCCTCATCGTAGGCTTCACTCTGACATCCAAAATGTTCACAATATTCATGGATGAAGTGGCGTTTTTCTCGGTTCATTGAGGGGAAGGAATGAATGCAACTCTTCTGTTTAGACTGGAAGAAAAGTGTTTTGTTATTATTTTGAAGTTAACAACACACACACACACACACACACACACACACACACACACACACATGGATGGTTGGTGTAAAGTTACAGAAATCAAAAGAGGAAGTGGATCTGGGAGTAACAGTTACTGAAAATTTGACTCTAGACAGACACATTGATAAAATTACTGGAGAGACAATGAATTTGTTAAAAAAAATAAGAATGGTATTTTCATATTTAGATGAAGGAATGATAAAAAAAGTTGTTGATTGCCATGATAAGACCAAGATTGGAATATGCTGAAGTGGTGTGGTCTCCTCATATAAAGAGGAATATTATAAAATTTGAAAGAGTACAAAGAGCAGTCACTGAGATGGTTCCGCAGTTGAATAAGTTGACCTATGAAGAGAGATAAAGAATGTTGGAAATTCCTATCCTTGAAAATAGGAGAGAGGGGATTTAATAAACATCTATAGAATGATAAATGGTATGGAAAATGTGGACAAAGAATGTTTTGTAAATTTAGACACACAGAGTACAAGGGAACATAGTAAGAAGTTGAAGAAAGTTAACTGTAGAAGAGACATCAAAAAGAGTACAAGGGGACACAGTAAAAAGCTGAAGAAAGTTAACTGTAGAAGAGACATCAAAAAGTATAGTTTTCCTCACAGAAGTGTGAACAAATGGAACAAACTCAGTGAAGATGTTGTCAATGCTGCAACTGTCCATGGATGGATAAAAAATGTCCAAAATGGATAAATATAGAGACGAGATACTATGAGATTACTCCCTGTAAACCACAACTAGGTAAATACAACTAGGTAAATACACACACACACACACACATACACACATAGTTCTAGATACAATGGCACTGCACTGCCACACTGATGTGCCACCAGATGTGAGGACAACACTCATATTCACAATATTCACACTCACACAATTTTTTATGCAAAGGCAATGCACTGTCACAATGCCAGATATGAGAACACACACACACACACACACACACACACACACACACACACACACACACACACACACACACACACACACACACACACACACACACACACACACACACACACACACACACACACACACACACACACACACACACACACACGCACGCACACACACACACACACACACACACACACTGTTTTAGATGTGATGCCAATGCACACACACATTCACACAGGTCTAGGCCATGTGGCTGGAGTAAATATGCTTTTCCAGTGATTTCAATAAACCTAGTTTCATAATCCTAGAGTTTAATACTATACCTTCAGAGGAAAGCAATTGCAAAACTCAAGAGGATACTGCAGTTAAAAAAAATAAAATAATGATTATGCAATAAAAGGAGTAAGACCTAAAAGAAACATATTTAGGTGAGTGGATCTTCTTTGCCATATTAGTAAAATTCTACTGCAGTAAAACCTCCATAAGTTGACACATTAGGGATTCAGCCTTTGACAACTCACTGAAATCCTAATTTTTGTGAAACATCACTAAAAACCCTCAGACATCTCTCTTGCAGGTTCAGGGTCTCCAGTCTCATCCTCTTTTTCCCTTGCACCTTGCTCTGAGGACATGATGCCAAGAAGGGATGCTGGTTCTGGTACTGGTTGAAGGTTGGAGGGTTTAGTCTTTGCAGCAGCACCTCCCTGATCCAGTCATGTTTATGGTTTCTTTTACAACCTGATCTGCTTTAATGTCTCTCAAATATCATTTAATCTTTCCTTGTACTTTTTTCTTTTCTTACAATAACAGCATAGTATTCCTTTTCTTGTTTCAAAATTACTGTTGTTGAAAGGAACTCACCAATAATCTGATCCTCATTTTCTATGAACAGTCTGTAATTTATTCCACTTGTTTTCTCTTATCTTCATGTTTTCCCTTATCATTGCTATCAATCAATTTCTTTTCCCTTGGACCACACAGAATGATGTGCATGGCTGCTGGGATGAGAGTGAAGCAGTTACTGCATAAGTTATGCTGAGTTTGGCCTGGCTTGACTCAGTCAGCAATGTACCAACTTAGAAAAATTTTGCAGAAATTGCATTTCGGATTTTTTTTGGACTGAATATTTTGTTGCCTTGCTGACTTATGTGGAATTCCAACTTATAGAATGCTGACTTATAGATTTTAGTGCAATTTGATAAGTCTGAAAATATATCTCTGATGAATGAGAAGCACTAATTTACCTTCATGTTCCAAATTATTTAGTATGGAGCATTCTTCAAGTAAAATTAATATTCTATTATACAACTTTTCATGGAGTGATATACATAATTCTGGCATTTTACAGCCAGAACCCACAGATAAACCCCATACACTTCCTCAAAGATAGCATGACAATGATAATGATAATAATGATAACTGATGATCAGGTCTCATACCTCCCGGGACCTCAGCACCAGGTCCTCCAGAGCACTATGAACCATTTTTGCCAAATTAGGGTCCTTGCGGGCCTCTTCCTTCATGAACTCAGAATAAAGTGTGGAAGAGCTGCCCAGCTTTTCTCGGGCCTCTGGATTTTCAATCTGCAGAGCAAGAGCCAGTCGGCGGTTCCGCTGCTCTGTTAGGCAATCCTCATTGCATGGCAGTCTGGCAAAGGTCAGAATTACATATATAACATTTTGTGCATAACTTGAAACTAATCAAAATTTTGAGCTTTCTAATTCTAAAATCTCAGATCAACAGCCTGAGATTTGTTCACCCTCCTATGAATTTCAAATAGCTTCATGAAAGTATGGAGGGGATCTCTGAATAATTTATCAGAACAAGGTATCATGATTTTATAAACCAGGCAAAAAAGCTCTTTGATTTAATTATAAACCAGTTTTCAATTATCCAACACTAATTCAAATTAATTTCAAAGGTTACCAGACAAAAGTAACCGCCAAATCACATAAACAAATGTGACAAACCATGGTTTATTAGTCAATATAACCCACCTCTTTAGCTTGTCTGGCCTTGCTGTTGCAGTGAATATTTCTGAAAGGTCCACAGTACAGCCATTGTTCATGTTCTGCATTTGAGAAGCCAACATGGAAGTAGCCAATGCTCGATACTCACGATCATTTTCAGAACACTGCAGTGTTGCTTTTCTCAAACCACACTCACATGAGATCTGAACCTGCAAGTTGAAAAAGTTAAATGAGGCATAAGAAAATTATGTGATTGGGTATGGTAGAGGAGGATACTTGCTATGAAGGAGCCTTGCTCCATACCAAACTGTCCAAGCTGTGCAACTGATAACCATACAGTGAAGGTAGGAGTACATTCTCTTCTCCATCACAGGCCAAGTGGCTAAGAGAGTGGTGTGAGTGAGTATGAATGTGAAAGTTGTATGCTTTGTTTTCAATACCATCCTTTTTGGGGAAGGCAGCCTTGTTATATATATGTACATATTTATTTATTTATTTTTTTTTATGTTTAAAAAAAGAGAAATTAAGAAAGAGCAGAACCTTCTCTCAGACAGAGATCATTTGCACAAGAGATCATTTGCACATTTTGTGGACAGGCTACAAATCATCCATAGCAAAAACCAAGGTAGCAAATCTACTAAAAAGTTTATCATCAAAAGAATTATAAATGTAACACTATTTAGATGATATTTTAAGTGTTGTCAGAATCTTTTTTTTGTTGTTTCACTACCATGTTTAAAGTGAAGCACAGCTTAGCCTCACTCACCATGCCATTTCTTTACCAACACAATCACTGTGTTCCATTGGCAATTATTATATGGATTATTTCTTGATTTGTGTCATAATTTTCATGCAACTCTATTACTCACATTATGCCATCATAGTCTGTATATTTATCAGGCATCTGACAACACAGTACAGTACTGCAGAGACAACTGTTTTCATTAGACAAAACAAGGAAGTCAGTGAACTGCTCACTTCTGAACCTGGCTCTGACAAAGTCAAGCACTGGATCCATTTACACTAGCAGAAACAAGCAAGAGGTCAGCTTTAGTTGCACTGCAATGATTTGTTCTTTTCTTTTTCTTACCATTTCCTTGCAAGGAGTGTCAGGACACAGTCCACTGTGACAGGGTGTGGCACAAGGGTGTCCACATGTTTCTCGAGGTTTGCTGCATTTCTGAGTACACAGCATACCCTCAGGTACACAAGGCTGCTCATGACAAACTCGCTGACACTTGTGAAGACCACATGGGAGAGGAAATCCACAAATTCCACCACATGATACAGCATTCAAGTAACACAGAGTTCGGCGCATCATCTGAGGATGTAAATTTTTGTTCATATATCTTGCTTTCTCCCAATAAAGTGGGATGCCACATCTAAATATAAACACACACACAAATACATCAAATATAATGCTGGCCAATACTACAGTTACTGCAAATTCTTGTTGATGATAGCACCAAACTAATAAAGATCAATCACATACAAATTACTAAATGTTAAGGAAGTGTCAATTTACAATCATTCATTGACAAGAGGTTATAATTATATGGAAAAAACATGATTTCATTCACTTTGAGTTTTACAAACATCAAGGTGACCAAAGATTATACAACCTGTGAAATACTGTGTTGAAGGAATCATACTAAATGAATGAAACTTTTGGTTCCTCAGATCCAGTAACCGTATGCCCAGTTTTTCTTGATATATTTTCTTGTAGATTATCTCTTCCCTATCTGACTCCTTATCTTATTCATTATAGTACACAGGATTACCAATAATGATGATAACAACAAAGCATATTTGCATACAATTATCAAGCACAGCTACATCAATGAAAAATAATAATAATAATTGCCTTGTGGTTTCCAAAGCAAGGCTTGTCAACTAGCATAGTGCAAGGTGGACAAGGCTCATCAGGATGGCACAGATGAGTGGCAGTGTGGGGGCACTCCTGGGGCCTGTTGCAAGGATTGTCACAGGCAGGGGGTTTGGTTCCACAAGGCACTGGTGGGTAGATCACAGAAGCGCCACAGTGGCAGGTCAGCTCCTCAAAACTGGTCTGCCAGCATCTAAAAAGAGATATCACTTAAAACCTGTAAACATATACCTAATATGGTTAGGTTTTAAATAAAATTATTTAAATATCATGATAAATTTCAATAAAACTAAAAAACAAGACTGATATAAAGATGATTTTTACTTCTTAACAGAAGTGTGGAGTCAATATGAGAGAGAGAGAGAGAGAGAGAGAGAGAGAGAGAGAGAGAGAGAGAGAGAGAGAGAGAGAGAGAGAGAGAGAGAGAGAGAGAGAGAGAGAGAGAGAGAGAGAGAGAGAGAGAGAGAGAGAGAGAGAGAGAGAGAGAGAGAGAGAGAGAGAGAGACTTCAGCACTGGGAAGCATTAGATATGCCACTGACTCTTCAACTCCAAATCCAACCCTGACATACATCTTGTATGTAAATTATCTGAACAATATACACATTAGTTCAAGCAAGATCTCACAAGATAGGATATTTTGGGGAAAAATAACGAAAAAAACATGTTAAATCAGTTCATTCAAGAAACACCCCACAAACTGCTTGCTTGAAATCAGTTCCTTGTTTAAAAACTATATTATATCATTAATCTAAATAATGACATAGTTACATAATACAGGTTGATCACCAATAATTTGGTATCCTTGGTTCCTGAGCCATTCTGAATTAGGCATTTCCCCAGATTAACCAAGGTTCACTTATTGCTTGATACTGGGTGACTCCCAACAAAAGCTAAAGCTCAAACTCAGATAAAAACCTCCAATACACCTCCAGAAATGTCCAAGAAGATTTCAATAGTGTGGTTGGTGTGCTAAAGAATGTTCTTAACAAAAATGAAGCAGCTACTATACTAAATGAAAAATTAAACACAAATATCTGGAAACAGGAAACAAGTCTGACAAGTAGCAAACTTGTCAATGCATTCATTTGCTGAGTGCTTTTCTTAACAAACCTTACACACTGAAATACTGTAGCACTTCTGGAACCTCTGCAACCACCCCTTAGTATATTCAGTGTTCTAAACCAAACTCTCTATGAAACACCTTAACTTGTTCCATAATCATGTCAGATGTGCCCACACAATCACTCCTTCACTGTTGAAAACACTGTGTCATCACTCATTACTCAATCATGACCTGCATTCTTTCCATCTTTCATTGTTTTTTGTAAGCACATCTGTTTCTCTGAATCACTGTCAGCAAAAGGACTGCTTCAACTTTTACCACAGCTGATGATCCTATACCATAAGCTTCACAAGATAACATACAGAAACGCTTACTTGCTTCACTTCCACTTGTCCTTTAGTGTTACTGTGTTATGTTATGATGGGGGAGGAAGTTAACAAACAATGTTCAAAAGGATAAGAAAATGTTCTGCAAAGAGGTAAAGAAAATTAGGAAAAGACCATCTGGTAGTGATGAACAGGTGAAAACAGGACAGGAGGATTTTGGTTAGGTAAGATGAGGTAGGAAGGAGATAGGTTGAGTATTTTGAGAAACTGCTGAATGAGGACAATGAGAGAGAGCATGAGATTGGAACATTTAGGGGATGTAATAATGTACTAAGGAAGTTAAATGAAACATAATAGAGGAGGTACAGGCAGAAGTGAGGGAGATGAAAAGTGTCACCAAGTATGGATGGATGTGCAGTGGAATGTTTGAAGGAATGTAAAGCATAGTGATTAGTTATAGTGTTAAATGTGTTTTCTGACTAACACAGTACCATTAGAGTGGGAAAGTGTATGTGTAGTTCCAGTGTATAAAGGAAAAGGAGATTGGCATAAGTGCTCTAATTACTGAGTTATAAGCCTATTGGGTGTGGTAGGTAAGGTGTATGGAAAGGTATTTTTAAAGAGAATTGAAGATACAAACCTGTTACCATGACACTAATGAAGCAGAAGCATTTAAGTTTCTTATCTTGCTTATTTTTAGGGATAGTTTGTCATTCATGAAGTAATTACTAAAACAGCAAGTCCAATTATAATAAAAATAAAATTACAATTGATTGTAATGAAATATTTTTCCATACAAAAGCTATTTTCCAAATATCTGAGAAAATACAAAATATTACTCTTTGCCACAACTTTAAAATACTCAATAAAAAGCACGGCAACAAATTCTTCATTATGTCAATATAGAAAATACGTAAGAGAAATAGAACACACCAAAAGTACTACACTCTATGTAATTCATTGTCTATGTAATTCAAGTTCACCCATTGTAGTTTCTTAAATTCACCTCTGATGGTCATTACTTTGACAATGTTTCCTTACCTTGGACAGTTACCCCGATGACATGGCTCTTCACACTTATGAAGGCCACAACTCAAAAGTTTCCCACACACCAGAGTGCATAAGTGATCCAGATCTATGCAGCACCGGGTATTACACTTGTGACGTCCACAACGACGTAGCTGGTCAAACATAAGAGTGTATGTTCTTTAAAGTTATTGAAAATCTTATATCATAGTTTTATAATTTTTCATATAACTGGAAATCCTTGCTCATATATAGATATTTTATGAACAATAATATGAATCACTGATAAGCATTCACATGAATTCCACTTCAAACAATTCAATGTAGCTTTAAGATGCTCATTATACAATATATATGAAATGATAAGTAAATAGTAAACTCACCTTCTTACATGGCTTTTTACAAGTAGCTTCATCTGCTTTTGTAGTGAGCTCAGAACACGGAACGTTACAGTCCATGGCACCACACCGGCACTTGACTGGAGTTTCCAAGGGACAGGGTGGACAAGGACCCTCATGACACAGAGCCTGACATTCGTGAAAAGAACCTGGCACACCACACTTGAGGACACGCTGACAGGGTTGGCTGCAGGTGGGTACTGGATCTGAACAGGACCTTCGCTGAATAGCTCCATCTCGTTCATACAGCTTTTCCAGTGGAACCTGAAATCATCTGCTGTCAGACTAATGATAAATTAAAATTCAAAACAAAAAAAGATACCAATGCAAAGATGCATTTTATTGCAAATTTATAATCTTTGTGTAAGTTTTTAAAATACTCAACACTGACACTTGATCATTTGAAGTCTTAACAGAATCATGTACAAGTATGTACTTACCTTACCACATGGACAACGGGTAATGGTTTGCACTGCCAGCTCACAAGGCTGGCACTCACTCGGATGGCACTTGGCTTCACAGCGATGGTTCTCACAGTCCAGCAAGCGGCCACAATTGTTCTCACACGAATACGTTGTAGTTCCGTAAGTGCTTTCAGTGCAAGCAACCATCTGAACATTTTTGCCACAATGACATGCTGAAATTTTGACATTACATTACTTGAGCCATTCATAAATAGTTTTACTTATTTAACAGCAGGCAAGACAGAGGCTTGACTAAATAGATATGAAACAAATGTTATCATTATTTTTATCATTCAAGGAGTAAGGGACAAAATTTTACAAAATTCAAATGGTAAAGTTAACTCTGATCCAGAGATGCCTTAAGTCTTCTAACAGTGTTTACACAGGCACCTTAAGGCACAAAATTAATTTTCTCTCACTCACTCTGACAGATTTTCTCCTCACAGTCTCCACAAGGCCCTTCATGACAAAGCTTCTGGCAATTGTGCCCTTTACACTGAAGAGCCTGGCCACACACCCCACCGCACACAAATGGCTCAGTTTGGCTGCACTTCACATCCTGTGTTTGTGCTCCACAAGCACATGACCTAACGGAGAAGAACAAAGAGGATTACTGTTACTGCCTAATTGGAGATCTCTGATCTATGAATCTATGACCTATTATTATTTAATACCCACCACTCTGTATCTCAAGCCTTCTCCTTTCTATTATCTACCTTTAAAGACATAATTGGAACAATACGAGTACAGTTCTCTTCTTACTTGGAAAATACTGCTCACATCCTCCATGGGAGGAGGCAGTAGGCAACTACCGAAATGATAATTACTCCCAGTGAGGTCTAAAGCACTGGATCAGGGGATGCTGTGAGTTTATCATTAAATCCAGTTGTGACCTCACAGAACATTTCTCTTTGTGTCTCACAATACAAGGGGGCAGTCACAGCCTGCCCTCTAAAGACAACTCTTTTCCTTCACACAAAACTATAAGCACCTAAATACACACACACCCTTCACTGAAAATTCAAAATTATCATGGCGACTCCTACACCAACCTCGGAGTCCCCATCTGGGGAGGGGACCACAAGTGTCCCCAGGTCAGACTGCTTTTCTGATATCAATCCTAAGTGTCTTGACACCCCCCCCCTCAACTTTTTCTTCATTAACTTCTGCAACATTCGCAGTCTTAGATCTAATTTTCGATCTGTAGAATACCACCTCTCCTCTACTAAACCTCATCATCTTTTTCTCACTGAAACACAGGTGTCTGAGGCAACTGACAGTAGCCCCTTTTCTGTTCTCTTCTACTTTCTCCATCTTCATTTTCAATCCAAAGCTGGGTGTTGTGTCTATGTGCACAATGACTTAACCTGCTCTCGTGCCCATGCTCTTGAATCTTCCAAGTTATCCACCATCTGGCTACGACTACAGAGTCACTCTCATACTAAATTTATATGTGCTGTATACCTCTAACCTAATTCCTCTGACTATAAGAAATTCTTTGACTACTTAACTTCCAATGTGGAGCACATTCTGACACTCTTCCCTTTTGCAGAGATCTCCATTCTTGGAGACTTCAATGTTCACCACCAGCTTTGGCTTTCCTCTCCCCTCACTGACCAACCTGGTGAACTAGCCTTCAACTTTGCTATCCTCAACAACCTAGAGCAATTGCTGCAACACCTTACTCGTATTCCTGACCATCTTGGAGATATGCCTAACATTTTTGACCTTTTCCTAACCTCTAATCCTTCTACTTAAGCTGTTACCCTCTCTTCTCCATTGGGCTCCTCCAATCACAATCCCATATCTGTATCTTGTCCTATCACTCCAATCCCTCCTCAGGACCCCACTAAGTGGAGGTGCCTCTGGAATTTTGCCTCTGGAATTTTGCCTCTGCTAGTTTGGGGAACTAGAGGAGGTATTTTGCAGATTTTCCTTGGAATGACTACTGCTTCTAGACCTGTCTCTGTGTGTCAAGCGCATATCAGAGGTGATAGTGTCTGGAGGCATACATTCCTCACTCTTTTTCTCGACCTAAACATTCCAAACCTTGGTTTAACATAGTTTGTTCTCGTGCTATACATGATAAAGAAGTGGCCCACAAAAGGTATTTGAGCCTTCCATCACCAGAATCTGATGCACTTTATATTTCTGTCCAGAATCATGCCAAGTCTGTTCTCCAACTAGCCAAAAACTCCTTCATTAATAGAAAGTGTCAAAATCTTTCAAGAGTTAACTCCCCTGATGACTTCTGGCATCTAGCCAAAAACATCTCCAATAACTTTGCTTCTTCTTTCCCTCCCTTATTTCAACCAGATGGCATCACTGCTATCACATCTCTAAAGCTGAACTCTTTGCTCAAACCTTTACTAAAAACTACCTTAGACAATTCAGGGCTTGTTCCTCCCTCTCCTCCATCCTCTGACTACTTCATGCTACCTAATAAATGTTTTCTCATTCCCTTGCTGGCCTAAACCCTCGGAAGGCTTATGGACCTGATGGAGTCCCTCCTATTGTTCTCCAAAACTGTGCGTCTGTGCTTGCACCTTGCCTACTCAAACTCTTTCAACTTTGTCTGTCAACATCTACCTTTCCTTCTTGCTGGAAGTTTGCCTACATTTAACCTGTTCCTAAAAAGGGTGACCGTTCTAACCCTTCAAACTATCGTCCTATTCCTTTAATTTTCTGCCTATCTAGAGTTTTTGAATCTATCCTCAACAGGAAGATTCTTAAACATCTATCACTTCACAACCTTTTATCTGATTGCCAGTATGGATTCTGTCAAGGCCACTCTACTGGTGATCTGGCTTTCCTTACTGAGTCTTGGTCATTCTCTTTTAAATATTTTGGTGAAACTTTTGCTGTTGCCTTAGACATATCAAAAGTTTTTGACAGAGTCTGACACAAAGCTTTGATTTCCAAACTAACCTCCTACAGCTTCTATCCTTTTCTCTGTAACTTCATCTCAAGTTTCCTTTCTGACTGTTCTATTGATGCTGTGGTAGACAGTCAATGTTCTCCTAAACCTATTAACAGTGGTGTTCCTCAGGGTTCTGTCCTATTACCCACTCTATTCCTATTATTCATCAATGATCTTCTAAGCCAAATCTCTTGCCCTATCCACTCCTATGCTGATGATACCACCCTGCACTTTTCCATGTCTTTTCATTGACCTCCAACCCTTCAGGAAGTAAACAATTCATGCCATTGATCCATAGAACGCCTGACTTCTGATTTTTCTAAAATTTCTGAATGGGGCAGACCAAACTTGGTATTGTTCGATGCCTCAAAAACTCAATTCCTCCATCTATCAACTCGACACAACCTTCCAGACAACTATCCCCTCTTCTTCAATGACACTCGACTAGCCCCCTCATCTACATTGAACATACTCGGTCTGTCCCTTTTCTTATAATCTAAACTGGAAATTTCACATCTCATCTCTATCTAAAACAGCTTCTATGAAGTTAGGCGTTCTGAGACGTCACCACCAGTTTTTCTCATCCCCCAGCTGCTAACTCTGTACGAGGGCCTTATCCGTCCATACATGAAGTACCCTTCACATGTCTGGGGCGGTTCCACTCATACTGTTCTTTTAGACAGGGTGGAATCAAAAGCTTTTTGTCTCATCAACTCCTCTCCTTTAACTGACTGTCTTCAGCCTCTTTCTCATTGCTGCAGTGTTGCATCTCTTGCTATCCTTTACTGCTATTTTCATGCTAACTGCTCTTCTGATATTACTAACTGCATGCCTTTCTTTCTCTCACCCCTATTCTGTCCACCTCTCTAATGCAAGAGTTAACCAGTATTCTCAATCATTCATCCCTTTCTCTGGTAAACTCTGGAACTCGCTGCCTATTTCTGTATTTCCACCTTCCTACGACTGGAACTCCTTCAAGAGGGAGGTTTCAAGACACTTATCCTTCAATTTTTGAGCACCACTTCAGACCCTATTTGGGGACCGGGATCACAGTGGGCTTTTTTTTAATTAGATTTTTGTTGCCCTTGGCTGGTGTCCCTCCTATACAATTATATACATATATATAAAAAAAATAAATAAATAAATCTTCATGGTCTCTTGCCTAAAGACATGTGGAATGCTCCTGACAAACCAACTAGCCTTTGGAGGCAAAAAACACTGTGGAAGTGACCTACAGAAGATATCTGTAAACAGAACTGGTTATTTTCAACGAACAATCTTGACACCTTTTGGACTACCATCTACATCCCTGGCCTGTGTGTTATAAGGGAGAGTTTGTATTTTCACTTACAACCATTAAAAAGGATTTCATAAAAAATAAATTATAAGAATTGATGAAAATAAATATGTATACAAATAAACAACATGAATAAAAAAGATAAAAATAAGTAAATAATAGATCAAATAAATAGTAATAATAAAAATAACAATAAAAACCTACCTTCTAATATAAGCTGTGCAAGGTGGACAAGGACCTGGATGACAAAGAAGGGTACACTTGTGTATGCACCATTCAATCTTGCGTCTCCGTCCGCACATTTCTCCACAAGAGTGTGGCAGGTCTCTCCGATTCCATTCTGGTTCTCTCATTTTCCCACAGAAGCACATATAAGCATTAGGAACCTTAGGAGTTGATCCTTGACAGGCAGGACACCTCCAGCCACCATCTAAAATATTAAAATACATTTCATACAAAACTTTTTTTTTTTTTTTACAAAATAATGACTTAAGAACATAATGACTTACAAACAGCCGTCTGAAATCTAACTTATTCATGAGTTAGGGAGTGTCTGTATATAAAGTACATGTATATAATATCCATCAAACGGAAAAAGAATGAGAAAATACATTGATCCCAAAATAAAGAAAGATATGCACAAATTGAGAAATTTAAACTTGTCCACATTTTATTTTCTACAAGAAGAATGATGCTAGGGATATCTGGCAGCTGAGACTATGAACTTGAAGTAAGATATCTCCAACTGCAGCTGGCACACCTCATCACCTCACTGTCACCAACTCATGCCACCTTGTCCTTGGCCTCACCAAGGACAGACTTTTGTTACCATGACTTTACCTCCACCCACATGTCAAATGCTGCACTACACCTTGAATTTTGTTGCTTGTACTCTATTCATAAAATTGTTGAGTACTTTGAGTTTAAGTATGAGTACAAGTGCAAAATATTACAGAAATGTTAAATTTGAGTACGAGTACAAGTACATGATATTGTGTACTTGAATACAAGTACAAACACAACTACATGTACTTGGACCCAAGCCCACTGACAGAACCATCTCCATGCAAAACTGAGAATCTGCATGTACACCAGCAGTAGAAGTTTCCTTTTCACTGGACTGTCCATTTCCATGGTGAAGGGGAGTAAGGTTCATGAAATGATCTTGAAAGAGGGTATAACTCATGTCTTACTGTGCTGAGTGAGGAGATTTAGGCATAAATAATTGCATATACATAATTAGTACATGTAATAACATCAGTTGGGTGTGTTAGTTACTTGTCCGAGCTAAGATATTATGTTGTGAAAACAAATTAATTTTTACCAAACAAAACCTGTTAAATAGACAGGTTTTCACTTACCTCCAGTTGAACTCTTAGCCCATTTCCTGATGCACCCCAAATGGAAGCAATTGAAGCATGCCAAACAGGACCATATGGCATGCTGTTGCTTGATGCGGTCACAACACACCATGCACTCATATGTCCCTTTTGTTAGCTGGTCCGAGAGACGGTCACGCTGGCTCTCCTCATCTTCTTTGCCACTCATTCCTCCAGGTGGTGCAGTGCTGTTTTCCTCCTTGGATCTGCTATCTGGAGATAAGTGGCTCTTGTTCCCAGAATTAGTGTTGGTTGGAGAATTACCAGCATGTCTACTGTCCCATAGTTTCCTTTCTTGCTTTCCCTGAGCACGACCTCTGGCAGGCCTTGCATTTCCTCCCGACTTAGTGGATGCAGTCATTCTTTCATTTTCACTAAGGAAGTCCGTGTTCTGTTTATTATCATTTCCTTCTGCAGTCCTAGTGGAGTCCTTGCTATTAGGATATGGCTTCCATTCATCAGCACTTTGTAGGTTATCAGTTGGTTGCACTTTTCTTTGACTGTTGTTGTTTAACTTAGTATAGTTATTCTGCATTTCATAGGAATTTTTTTCACCCTCTGTTCTCACTTGCCTGTTGACCCACTCTTTGCCTTGCTTGTCATCACTACAATAATCCCTCTGGTATCTACCCCCACCACTTCCTCCTCCTCCTCCTCCTCCCCTGTCATACTTCCCTCGTCCCCTGTTCCTTCTGTCACCTGTGATGTCATGCTGAGGACTTGAATTATCTTTCTTAATGCTGAGGTTCTTCATGAAGGCTGCCGTTTCTGCTAAGGCATTGTCTCTCTCTCGCTTATGTTCCTCTGCTCGATTTTCTTGACTATCATACCAACTATATCCATTAGAATTCTGCTGTCCTGGCCTCTCAGAGACGTAGCTACCTTTTCTGCCACCACGCTTACCTCTTCCTCCGCGTCCCCTTACCATGCCTTTAGATCGAGCCCCCCCATTGTCACTTGGGCCACTAAACACTCCACTTTCACTGGCACTTTTATTTAAGGAACTTGTTGGAGCAGTGGCACTTTTGACAGCTGTATTATTTACAGAACCTGGTGATGCTTCAACTGCCACTTCATGGTTTTCCCTTCTTCCTGTATACTGAGCATCCTTGGTAACATTGCTTCCACTGTGTGCCACTGATACTTCCGGATCTGCAGTGAAATGACTATAGTTCATGCCTGCATTTACATTCTGGCCAGATCTTCCACTGAATCTACTTTGGCTATGTCCTCCTCTGCTTTCATTGTGCTGTTCTGTAGTGTGAGGATGTGATATAACATTGGCATTAGGTCTTGAATAGCTATTGTCAAATGACACTGAAGCAATTGGACTAGTGGGTGTCATGTACTTTGCCTGGCTTTGCATATTAGTCCGGTCCTGAAAAGGTACATTACCAGAGTAATGACTATTACCAAAGTACTGAGGACTGGGTTCATAATGTCTGTTGGTCTGGATGTTTGAGTTATCAGGAAAGTGGTTGCCATGGATGGAATACTGCGCACTGTGACCATGATACTGAGTACTGTTGTGGCTTGGATACTGGGTACTGTGGCCTGGGTACTGATTGTACTGCATATCCCGTGCAAACTGTGACATGAACATTCCTGTATGAGTTGTAGGAGAAGGAAACATCTGCATGGGTAGTGAAGGAGGCTGACCCGAGGGAAGCACTGGGTAGCCCCCGGTGTAGTAACCTGGGGCCTGCCCAGGGTACCTGTTACCACTGCCCTCAGCCATGGTGTTCTCTGAAATATAATATAAAATTGATATAATTTTGAATAATAAAAACTGTAATTAATCAGTTTCTTGGTCTAATTAGACAGTTACATTTCTTCCTACACATGTAAATAAGTGACATTTCATTACAAATTCACTGGTTCCAGAATGTTTTTTGTTAAACAATTATTTGTTATGGCATTTTTATCACATGTATCTAGTAGTACAATAAACATGCAGATCAGCATTTCATAAGTTGAGTTCATAAGTTCATAAGTTTTGCATTGAGTTCCTTGAAATCTTCCTCTTGAAAAGAGTCCAAGTCACCGGTAGAAAGAAATAAAGAAAGTTTCAGAGTTTACCTATAAAAGGGATGAAAGACTGAAAATAATGGTTAACTCTTCCATTAGGGAGGTAGACTGAATAGGGGTAAGAGAAAGAGGAAAGCCTTGTTCAAGAGGGCAGGAGGTATGCAGTTTGCACAATCATTTGGGCAGTTAGCATGAAATTTGTGACAGCATGTGATGTACAGGCACCTCCAGACTTGATGAAGCAAGTGCACAAACAAAAGTGCATTGCATTACCAAAAACAAGGTTAAGATCTGTATTATCTTTTGTAACGAGTCTTTATGTCACAAACTCTCTCTCTAATAAGTGTGTGCGCATATGGGCGCGCGCGCACGCACGCACGCACACACACACACACACACACACACAATATTTATCTATCTTTCTATCTATTCACACACACACACACACACACACACACACACACACACACACACACACACACACACACACACACACACACACACACACATACAAATTTGGCAGAAGTTCAAAGAGGCCTGATCAAAATTATAAATGAGATAACACAATTCAAGCATTTGAAAAAGAAAAAGACTTCAGTATAATAATAAACAGCATGTTATCACCAGAAGGTCTTATAAATAACAAACATGCATCACTTGTTGGCAAACATGATACATAAACAAGGAAATTATAAAATAAGTAATCACAACATTTATAAGACCAACACTTGAATATGTAGCAGTAGTTTTGAATTACTAAACACACATACAACATTTATCTATATATATATATATATATATATATATATATATATATATATATATATATATATATATATATATATATATATATATATATATATATATATATATATATATATATACACACAGTGGAACCTCAGTTTTTTAACTTAATTGGTTTCTGACTATCTGTGTCCTCTCTCTGTCCCCAACAACTTTCAATTGCACATCAGTCTCTCTCCTTCCTCAAACTAGTTGGCTTCTTCATCTTGGACATTGTATAGAGCCAAAAGTAGTGAAAAAATTATGTGAAGAATGCACAAGCAATTGGTCACCTTAGGAAGTGTGCCAGCTGTACATATGTAGGTGAGAGGTAGTTATGAGAAAGGGAGGAGAGTGAATCTAAGTAGAGTGCTCAATAAACATGGAGAGACTGATAGAAAGAGGGGGTTCTGAGAGTAAGCATTTCATAAGATCACTTGTATGAGCCGTGAAGGAAACGAATGTGTCTATGGATATAAAGAGAAGTTTAACCCTCAAACAGCTACGATTGCTTATAAAATCAAGCTCCTCCAGTCCCATGACAGTGTGATCACTTACATAATCATGAGCATGGAAAGAGGTAGATGTAAACTTAGACCATTTCCTGATCAGAGCAAAGATCAGAATAAGAATGAGTACTGCTACAATGTTACACGAAAGCAAAGGATTGAAAGAAGAAAAATCATACAATCTAAAATCTCCAATCAAAGAAGTCCTGGAGGATTTTCAGCAAGAAATCTGAAATTACTAAGAAACATTAACAATAACAGAGAGGGATGAAAGGTTAACCATCAATGATGAATGGAGATCAGCAAGTCAATTGACAAAGACAGCAAAAGGGTAAAGGAGATGAATGATGGATAGGAAAAACAAATTTTAAAAGAGCACAGAGAACAAAGATGGGTGATATCAATAAAATATCAAAGAAGAAAGCATCACTAAATAACAGTACATTTCCAAGACCTGAATGTAAGTTAAAAATTTTTAGAGGGCAGCCAACCAGGTGATTAAAGCAGATGACTTGAATCTCATGAGTCTCACAAAGAACAAAAAGCTGGATCTTAATGACTCAATGGAAAAGGCTTCTCTCATAACTGGTTAAACATGCTTCTGTAAACAATTGGCAGAGAACAGAACAATATATGGGGCTGTGCTGGGTAAACATGGTGCAAGATGGCAGGGTTTACCTAGACTTCTTCGAT
This sequence comes from Scylla paramamosain, assembly GCF_035594125.1. Lineage (NCBI taxonomy): Eukaryota > Metazoa > Arthropoda > Malacostraca > Decapoda > Portunidae > Scylla > Scylla paramamosain. The sequence continues at coordinate 6,239,724 of NC_087162.1, read as the reverse complement.
TAGATGCTACAAGTTATTTTTTACAAGTCATGAAAGAAGCATTTGTAATTGTAAATGCTTTCACCTGAATTTTCTTCCTGAAATTATTGAGTAGACTGTTAGACTGATTAATGGCCAACACAATATTATTCCATGTCAGAAATATGTATGCAGGGTGTCCTGTGAGGAAGGTACATACTCAAAGAAATGAAAGATCGAGTCACTCTAAGAGGAAAATATTCTGTGGTCAAATGCCTTACTGCCATTTGTTTAGAAGTTACAAGACACTTAAATTACAGAGGTATCAGATGTCTGCATCTGCATCCACATCCTCAAAACATCCACATCTCCATCCACAGTTCTGATAAGTGAAACATCCACAATCCATATCCACATCCACATTTGTGAAATAAATATCAACAACCACATCTGCATCAGCACTACATGGATATATTCTATACATTACTGATTACAGAGTACATCCACATACACATCCACATCTGTGGATCTCCAAATTCTAACATCTAATACATCTCTAATTAAGATATGAATGGCTGGGGACTGGCAAGGGGAAGGGAATGAGGGAAGTAGGGCAGCAGCAGTGGGTGTTGCCATCTTGAGAATGTTACTTTAGCACACATCAAGATTCTCATTAATAAAGATAAGATGAAATAAAAAAAAACATGTATCATTGTAGCAATCTCCATATGGCAACAGCAACCAGCTGGATGCTGTGCTGTAGCACAGCCTGTGTAGCCACTTTGCCACTGTTGCACATCAATATTTAAGTGTCCAGTAACCTCTAAACAAGCAAATTACAAGCATATGACCATAAATTACTTCTGACTCAGAATGACTTGACTTTTCATTGATGTGAGTATGTGTGTATTTCCTCACAGAACACCCTGTATATTACCTGTGTTCTAGGGATATCACTTTGTGAGTCCAAATTTGTCCCATTCCCTGCTGTCCAGATTAAGGGACTTTCACTGTAATGTGGAGCACCCAACACATGTCTGGCACATCAATACTCTCTCCACAGGAACTTATCCTGGTTTAAAACTGCCCTTCATTATTCTAAAGGCAGCTCTACTGCTGATGATAACTGTGGCTATAACCTGAGTCTGACAGTGCATTTATATATTGAATAACTCATTAGATTACTTGACTTCTTCGAGACCCTCAATCCATATGAGCATTTTTAAGGAATCTCAAGAGTTTTGTGGGTATCTTGATAACAAACTAAAAAATAACTTCAAAAAAGGGATCTATATCATTACAGTTTCAGTACCCAAACATAACACGATAACAATGTGACTCCCTAAAGGTTCCTGTGGGAGTCTGTCAGGATGAGTACAAACATTGCCAGGCATGAAAACTACAGGATTGTTACCCGTCCAAGAAAATAACAAAAAACAAGAAATTGTACAAAAGGTACATACAAAAAAAAAAAAAAGGGGGGGGAGTTGCACCACCTGAAGAAAAAAAAAATGGTTAATAAAAAAGTTAAAGATCCAAAAAAAAAATAATGATATGAACAAATACAACAACTATTGGAGTCAGTAGATAACCGCCAGCAATAACAAGCATAAAATATTATGTTATAAGAGAAAACAATAAAATTAATTTTTTCCATCCCTGAATGTGACAGACACGAGACACTACGTCACTCAACGCCACAGTGACACTCGGCCAGCTAACACATGGCACTCACCAGCTGGACGCACTGGCACAGGTCATCATGGGCCAGGGCATCATCCAGCAAGGTCGTGTGTCGCCGCCTTAAGGAGGCAAGCTGTGAGTGTTGACAAGCCTCACCTGGATCACGGCTACACTTGTTGTCTCCACTCCAGCCTCACCGGACCTTTATATTCGTTATCCTTTATCACCTGCTTCCGCTTATAGCTTATTTTGATTAAAATTTTAGCAAATATGGTAATAAATGTTTAAAAATGTATATGTATCTAATATACATATATCGAAGGTGTATTGCTGCGAAAATCTGGCTTTGGGATAAAATGATAGCCTAAATAAATCATAATCAGATAAATAAAATTATAATATTTAATCAGAGCCAAAAGAAAAAAATGCTTGAAACTGTTCACAAAATCGTTAGAGGATATGTCCCTTTTTCATTTTTACAGGCGCGGCGCAGGGTTTAATTAAAAGGCCTGCACAAAGCGTGTAAGTCTTTGCTACTTTGTCTATTACTTGTGAATATTTCTTTAGTGACATCTTGATATTGCAACATATAACATTCAGCAAAAAAGAAAGAAAAACTCAATTTTCTTGATAACTGTAGTACGTTATTGAGACTGAGGAGATGGAAAACAAGGAAAATACACTGAAAAATCCCACTATAATAATTTATTACACCTGGGAAGAAGGAAGAAGCTACAAATATAATGAAAAACTCCCGCAACAACTATTTATTAAAACTGAGAAGGAACATAAGACAAAATACACTGAAAACATCCATTCTATAACTTTATTAAGACTGCAAAGAAAACAAGAATATATCGAAAAACTCCCACTACAATCATTTATTAAGACGGGAAAAGTGCCAATATAACATGTAAACAGATGTGTAAAGGCTATAAGGGAAAATCTGGAGGTGTTTGGGGCCTATAGACAGATATAGAACAAACCTGATAAAACTTGTAAACAGGTGAGTAAACTGACAAGAAGAAATAGAAGATAAAGTACTGAGAATACATACACAACAAAAAAAAAATCTTGCATTATAACACTAATTCAGGAAAATACACACATACAGACAAGTATGGAAGGAGATAGACAGGTTTGGAAGGTGTAGACAACTGTGCGAACACTCCTGAGGAACACTGACACATCTGGGAAGTGTGGGCAGGTATAAAAAGGCACTGACAGGTATATGATTGACAGAGGCAGGTGTGGAATACATACATAGCTTTGTAAAGGCTATATGAAGAATATTTACAGATGTGGGGGCCCAGAGGCAGGTATAGCATTCAAGTGTGTACAGACTATAGAAGGAAATTGCAGATTTGTGAAGCCTATATAATTCTTAAACAGGTGTGTAAACTTAAAAAAAAAACAAAAAAACATAAACAGGAATTTAAACTCCACAAAATAACATTTACAAATATGTGAACCCAATAAAATCCATAAACAGATGTGTAAACCCAACAGAAATAAAATATACAGGTATGTATTCTCAATAAAACCCATAAACAGGTCTGTAAACTCAACAAAAATCACATTTATAAGTGTATAAACCCAGGTGTCTATCCACAAAAAAAAAGACCATCATTTACAGGTGTATAAACAACAAAACCCATAAACAGGTGTACTAACCGAACAAAAACCACATTTACAGGTGTGTGAATGGAAAAGACAGTTTATAATCAGCACAGGGTCCAAGATTGGTGCTGTGTTGGTCTGCAGGCATGAGGACACTTGCTCCTGGACAAAACAAACCTTTCTCTAGACTTGTAAGGCCCACATCCGCAGTACAGGTCCTCTTCCCGTTTGGTAGGGAAAGGTATGGAGCCCAGGTGTGTAGTAAGTGTGCAGGTGTAGCTGTCGTGCTGCAGGGTGTCATTCTGGCAGATGTGGAAGGATTTTAGTTAGCAGGTATGTTCTTTGTGAGGGTTTGCTGTGTGTGTGTGTGTGTGTGTGTGTGTGTGTTTCATATTTAGTTAGGTTTTCATGTATTTTTTTTCTTTATTTATTTATCTTTCTTTCTTTCTTTATTTTTTATTTTTTTGCTTTTGTTACTACTACTACTACTACTACTACTACTATTACTACTTATGTTAATAATAATAATAATGATAATCTATTTTATTGATCTATTTATCTGTTATTTTAATTTCTAATCATTACTACCACTATCATTACAACTACTACTATGTACCACTTCCACCACAACTACCACTACTACTACTTCTATGAACCACCCCCACCACAACAACAATTACTACTACTACTACTACTACTACTACTACTTATACTTTTACTATTATTACTACTACTACTACTACTACTACTGCTTACCTTAATCAGAGGCCACAGGAAAGTAGCAAGCAAATACTGATCATATTTTCGAGTTAGGTTCGTAGGCTGAGAGAACATAACATTCCTAACCGCTGCAAATTTCTTAGGCCTCTTGTTTATGCCTCCCCACAAACCTGGAGGGATGGGGAGTTATGAAGGTGGGGAGGTGGGGGAGGGAGTTTGGAAGTTTGAGGAAGTTAGGAAGGTGAAGGGTTTGGGGAAAAGTGGAGTTAGGAAGGTTGAGGCAAGGGGGAGGGAGTTGGGAAAAGGGGGGTTAGGAAGGTTACAGTGTCGGGATGGGGAGTTAGGAAGGGGTTGGGGGAAAGGAGGGAAATAGGAAAGAAGGGAATAATAGTAATAATAATAATGATAATAATAATAATAATAATAATAATAATAATAATAATAATGAGTAAAAAAGAATGATAAAAATAATAATAAAACTACTACTACTGTTGCTACTACTACTACTACTACTACTACTACTACTACTGTTGCTGCTGCTGCTAATACTACTACTACTACTACTACTATTACATTTCTCCTCCTCCTCCTCCTCCTCCTCCTCCTCCTCTCAACCTCTTCCCATCACAATCACCACCACCACCTACTACCACAACTATTACCACTAACCACACACACACACACACACACACACTACTACTACTACTACTACTACTACTACTACTACTACTACTACTACGATCACCTACCAGCCAACATGACAGCCTTGTGGTTCGGATGGTCTCTCATTACATGGAAAGTCAGGTCACTTGACAGCCACTCCTGGACCGCTGCCACTTCCCTGTCCAACAGCCAGCTGTGGTAGTGGTGGTGGTGGTGGGAAAGTAATAATATTAGTAGTTGTAGTTGTGGTTGTTGTTGTTGTTATTGTGGTGGTAGTATTAGTAGTAGTAGTAGTAGTTGTTGTTGTTGTTGTTGTTGTGGTGGTGGTGGTGGTGATGATGATGATAATGATGGTGGTGGTGGTGGTGGTGACGGTACTAGTAGAAGAAGAAATTTGACGTAAAAATATTAAAAGAAAGAAAATAATAAAAAAAGGAAAATCTCTCTCTCTCTCTCTCTCTCTCTCTCTCTCTCTCTCTCTCTCTCTCTCTCTCTCTCTCTCTCTCTCTCTCTCTCTCTCTCTCTCACCTATCAGAGTCCCGGGACAGGAAGAGGTCCACAGTAGGGTCTCCCAGGACAGCGAACCGCCACGCCCTCCCCACCACGCCCTGCCGCACTAGGTTGCCTGAAAGGAGGAGAAGGAGGAGGAGGGAGGACAAATAAAACAAAATAAGAAATACAAAATAACTATATAATAAATAAATAAATAAATAAAAACACGCACCAAAACGAACACACACACACACACACACACACACACACGCTATCCCACACAAATACATACAAAGACTCGCTCAAGCCTGGAGAAGACAAGGGGAAACGAAAGAAAAATCACACACACACACACACACACACACACACACCTAGCACTGGCAATCTGGTAACATCGCACAGGTCAACATGGGCGTGGGTGCACACGAGGCGACACAGGAAAGCCGTGGCAGTATCATCAGTAGCGGACACATTGTGGTACACTCGCATCAGGAACCCCGGGTAAGCCTTGGCGATGCGACGAGCCTGCTTGTGTAGTGAGCCCAGGTACTTCTTGTAGTGCGTGCTGCCTGTAGAAAGAGGTGTTTGAGGGTGTATGAGGGGTGTTTGGGAGTGTATGGGGTGTGTTTGAGGTGTTTAAAGATGTTTGGGGATGTTTGGATGGGTTTCAGGGTGTTTAAGAGTGTTTAGGGGGTATTTGAGTGTTTAGGGCTGCTTGAGGATATTTGGAGGGTGTTTGGGAGATATTTGAGGGTGTTTGAGGATATATGGGGGGTGTTTGGGGATGTCTGAGAATGGTTAGGGGTATTTGGCGGTATTCGAGGGTGTTTGGGGAAGTTTGGGGGTGTTTGGGAAGTGTTTGAGGGTGTTTCAGTAACGCGGGGTGACGAGGGATGTGAAAGTGCCAGACAGTGACGATGCCTTGAAGTGACGAAGGTGTAATAGTGTACCTACCAGTGATAATATAATCAGTGATGAAGGCGGTGTGAGTGCCTGATAGTGACAGTGCCGAGTAGTGACAACGGAGGTGTGAGTGCCTGATACTAACAATGGGGTGACTTCCTCGTTCACAAAGCCGGCCGGTGGTCACAAATGGGAGCGGCTTTTCGATGAATGACACTAGACAGTAGTCATCATTCTTAGCTTCAGACCATAGCTCCTTTTTGAAAAGTAATGTTATCTTTTCTTTGTATATCTTTAATGTTTAAATAAGAGAGAGAGAGAGAGAGAGAGAGAGAGAGAGAGAGAGAGAGAGAGAGAGAGAGAGAGAGAGAGAGAGAGAGAGGAAAAAAGTAGTTTATAATATGTACCGTAAATTCAAAGACACGCCATGGATACAAATCCTCTCTCTCTCTCTCTCTCTCTCTCTCTCTCTCTCTCTCTCTCTCTCTCTCTCTCTCTCTCTCTCTCTCTCTCTCTCTCTCTCGTAACACAAAGGGAAACACAATTCCCTTTAAGGAGAATCCAATATTGCATGGTAGGTATTCCACCCCAATTAGAAAACCAGGTACAGGAGGAGAGATAAACAGGTAAACTAATCACAGGTATGGGAGGGCGGGCAAGTAACGGGTAACATGTAAGCAAGATAAGTAAGGAGTGAGGTGAGGGAGGAGTGAATGGGGTTCCTTAAGGTATAAGTCCGTCTCCATTTCTTGTTGTATGTGAGGAATGTGTGGGTTGGGGATGGATGGTATGCAAGGAGGCAATTGAGGGGAGGGGAGGGAAGGAGAGGAGAGAGGGGAGAGGGGAAGGAAGGAATGAGAGGAAATGAAATAAGTTTTTTTTGTGTGTGTGTGTGTGTGTGTGTGTGAAAGAGAGAGAAAGAGAATGGCAGTAACATTTTGGATGAAATGAGTTGACTCTTCCTACATCCTCCTAGAACACGTAGTCCAATCACATCTCAGCAGCAGGCTCCTCTTCACGTAGTTCTTACCAATAGGGTCCTCTACACACACACACACACACACACACAACATAACAGAGGAAGATAGAGAGACCATCCCAGCACCACCACAGTTACCCACCACTGTCAGTAGTAGCCTCAGTGGAATAGTAGGAATAGGCTATCACTTTCTGCCCGCCACCTCG